>NC_139557.1:124499493-124619430 GCF_965112155.1 Podarcis liolepis
GTAATAATTTCTTGAAATGAGGTTGCTCTTATTTCCTGGAAAGAGTCTCGTAAGTGACTTCACCCTTAGGCTGTCTGTTTGTGGGGTGCATGTGTTTGTGCATTATAGATATAGAACCCCCCAACGTATGAGATGCAGAATGGCTTTGGGGCTCTGTCTGGGGGCTCTGCTGACCCACTGCCTGTTTCCGTGCCCCATAGCGATTGGCAGCCAATGACTAGATGACCCCAGGGCTCCCTCCTGACTCGGCAGTGATTCTGCAAGTGAGGCAGGCAAGTGTTTGATGGCACAACAGGTGCTAGGACATTGGCCGGTCAAGGGACACGCTCCCCCCGGCCTCCCCTTTCAAAGGGGTGGGGGCAACTTCCGCGCAGCAAGTGGGACGTTTATTTGGATGGGGCAAGCAGACGGGAACTCCTTCAGGTGTGTGGGCCTGAGCTGCCTGCTCACGTAAGCACCTCCATCTCCTAGGCAAGCGCAGGGTTGAATCCAGCCTGGGTGCCTGATGCCTCCCAAGTGGGTGGGGACTTGGCAATGGAGACTGGTGGAGGGGCAGGCTCTGGTGGTATGGGAGGGGCCCCCATGGCTGGAGGCAAGGCTGGCACTGGGCACCTCGGGCAGTAGGAAGGACCAGGGAGGGATGACGTGGCAGCAACCCACTGGGTCCCTCTCCTGGCTTGGATTCCTTGCCCACTGTGACTCCTTCACAGAGCTGGAAGAGAACACCAAGGGTCATCTAGTCCAACCCCACAATGCAGGTGCGCAGCCTGGGAGTCATTTTGGACTCACAGCTGTCCATGGAGGCGCAGGTCAATTCTGTTTCCAGGGCGGCTTTCTACCAGCTCCACCTGGTACGCAGGCTAAGACCCTCTCTGCCCGCGGACTGTCTCACCAGAGTGGTGCATGCTCTAGTTATCTCTCACTTGGACTACCGCAATGCGCTCTACGTGCCGCTACCTTTGAAGGTGACTCGGAAACTACAACTAATCCAGAATGCGGCAGCTAGACTGGGGACTGGGACCACATAACACCGGTCTTGTAAGACCTACATTGTCTCCCAGTACATTTCCGAGCACAATTAAAAGTGTTGGTGCTGATCTTGAAAGCCCTAAATGGCCTCGGTCCTGTATACCTGAAGGAGCGCCTCCACCCTCATCGTTCTGCCTGGACACTGAGGTCCAGCACTGAGGGCCTTCTGGCAGTTCACTCCCTGCAAGAAGCCAAGTTACAGAGAACCAGGTAGAGGGCCTTCTCAGTGGTGGCGCCCGCCCTGTGGAAAGCCTCCCATCAGATATCAAGGAAATAAACAACTGACTTTTAGAAGACATCTGAAGGCAGCCCTGTTTAGGGAAGCTTTTAACGTTTGATGTTTTATTGTGTTTTTAATGTTCTGTTGGGATCTGCCCAGAGTGGCTGGGGAAACGCAGCTAGATGTGTGGGGTATAAACTATTGTTGATATTGTTATTTTTAACATTTCTCAAGGCCCACATACAGCCTCCCATAACCTGCTGGGTCCCTCTGCAGGGCCACTAAGCAGCAGCTCCTCCAGCTCCTCCCAGCCCTCATTCAGCCCTGACCACCCTGTCCAGGGCTTCTTCTCGGGGATCATGACTCGAACCCACTGCTCCTGTTGCCACCTGGAGGGGCGCTCTTGCGCTACGGTGCAAGGACTATTTGCGATATCAGAAATTAGAGGGTTTCAGCAGGAAGCCATGTGACATGCTGTGATGGAGAATGAAGCAGCCTGAGTGCCCTGGTGCCATCGTGAGTGCAGAACAGAGAGGTGAATTGTTGCTTCCTGGCACCGGGCACTCTCCTGGTCCTGCAGCCAAGGGTTGCATTAGCCTGCATGCGCCTGTTCCGCTCCTGTTTGTAAGTGCATCCACTTTTGATCTGTTCCCGCCTCCCCTCCCTGGAGCAGCGTGCTCAGTTTTGCCTCTGCCGCCAGAGCTTTCTGTATAATTCACGCCCCGACTAATTCAGGAGGGAAATGCCACCGCGTGCTTTGAGACTGTGGCAACGGGAGGCGCAGAAAGCCTCTGTCGTCTTGCCATCTTCTTGCCTGGTGCTGTTCTGGCCCAGTGAGCAGAGCCACTGGCGGTGAGGGATCTGGCCCAGTTTTGTCCTGTGGAGTCTTTGGGTGTCAGTGACATCTCTGCAAAGAGCAAAAGGAAGTTGCCTCTGGAAACGCAAAAGTGCTTGTTTGCCTCCTCTCATCCTTTGAGACAAAAACGAGGTCAGGAGGAGTGCTGCCACCACTGAGCTGGGCAAGAGAAGCGGGAGGAAGAAGAAGAAACTGGGTTTCTCTACCCTCCCCACCGAAATCTGCTGCATCTGGGTTCCTGCCCTGAGTGCAGTGTTCCGTGGATTTTCTCTGATTTCTTTCTCTCTCTTCCTTTTCATTTTTTTGTGTGTTAGAAATATCCGGTACCAATTTCTCTTTTTTTTTTTTATAAAATTTTTATTGATTTTACAACATTTTTAAGAAAAACAAACAAACACTAAAAATGACAAACATACACGTATAATTTCAAACGTATTTTCATAAACCTCTTTTCTTGGACTTCCCCATACCCCCCCTCTCTGCATCCCAATGTCCATAATTCAACTAGCAACTCCCAATTGTTACTTTCCAATCTCTATCATCTTAGTCCTCTTTTATAGTCTAGCCTTGTATCCCTGTACCCTTTTGCTTCTGGAAACCACAACATTTTAGCATTCATTAAGTTTATAGTAGTCCTTAAGGTAGCTTTTAAATTTTTTCCACTCTTCTTCCACCGTCTCTTTTCGTTGGTCACGGATTCTGCCTGTCATCTCGGCCAGTGTCATATAGTCCATCACTTTCATCTGCCATTCTTCCACAGTGGGTAAATCTTGTGTCTTCCAATACTTTGCGATGAGTATTCTTGCTGCTGTTGTGGCATACATAAAAAAAATTCTATCTTTCTTTGTCACCAATTGGCCGACAATGCCCAAGAGAAAGGCCTCTGGTTTTTTAGGAAAGGTACATTTAAGTACCTTTTTCATTTCATTGTAGATCATTTCCCAGAAGGCCTTAATCTTCGGGCATGTCCACCAAAGGTGATAAAAGGTACCTTCAGTCTCTTTACACTTCCAACATTTATTATCGGGCAAATGATAGATTTTTGCCAGCTTGACTGGGGTCATGTACCACCTGTATACCATTTTCATGATGTTTTCCTTTAAGGCATTACATGCCGTAAATTTAATACCGGTGTTCCATAACCATTCCCAGTCAGCTGACATAATGTTATGTCCAACATCCTGAGCCCACTTAATCATAGCCGATTTAACTGTTTCATCCTGTGTGTTCCATTTCAACAGCAAGTTGTACATTCTAGATAAATTCTTGGTATTGGGTTCTAACAGTTCGGTTTCTAATTTTGATTTTTCCACCTGGAAACCGATTTTCCTGTCCTGTTTAAAAAATTCCATTATTTGACGATATTGGAACCAATTTTCTACTTTATGCTTCAATTTCTCCTGACTTTGTAGTTTGAACTTATCTCCATCCTGTTCTAAAATTTCCCAATACTTCGGCCATCCGACCTCCATATTGAGTTTCTTCACTGCTTTGGCCTCCACTGGTGACACCCATCTAGGGGTTTTGTTTTCCAATAGATCTTTATATCTTATCCAAACATTAAACAATGCTTTTCTAACAATATGATTTTTAAAGGCACTGTTAACTTTATCATACCAAAGATATGCATGCCAACCAAAAGCATTATTAAAACCTTCCAGATCCAAGATGTCCGTGTTCTCGAGGAGCATCCATTCTTTCAGCCAGCAAAAAGCTGCTGCCTCATAGTACAATTTTAGGTCCGGCAGGGCAAAACCCCCTCTTTCTTTAGCATCTGTCAATATCTTAAATTTAATTCGGGGCTTTTTGCCCTGCCAGACAAATTTCGAAATGTCTTTGTGCCACCTCTTAAAACATTCCATCTTGTCAAGAATCTGCAAGGTCTGAAACAAAAATAACATTCTAGGCAATACATTCATTTTAATTACTGCAATTCGGCCTAACATTGACAATTTCAAATTTGACCATATTTCTAGATCTTTTTTAATTTCTGACCAACATTTTTCATAGTTGTCCTTATACAAATTCACATTCTTAGATGTTAAGTAAACCCCTAGGTATTTCACCTTCTTTACCACAGTCAAACCTGTTTCCTCTTGAAATTTCTCCTTTTCCATATCTGTTAAGTTTTCCCCTAAAACTTTAGTTTTTTGCTTGTTCAACTTAAATCCAGCTACCTGGCCAAACTGTTGTATTATTTCTAAAACCTTTTTCGTACTAGTGTTTGGCTCTTGCAAAGTCAATACTAGGTCATCTGCAAACGCTCTTAACTTATAATGTTTAGCTCCGACCTGCACACCTTTGACCTGCTGGTCATTTCTTATCATGTTCAGCAACACCTCCAGAACTGAAATAAAAAGTAATGGGGAAATCGGGCACCCCTGTCGTGTTCCTTTTTCTATCTTAAGTTCCTCGGTCACAACATTGTTTACAATCAGTTTAGCTTTTTGTTCAGAATATATTGCAGCCATACCATTCTCAAAACCCTGGCCTACCCCCATCCCATGAAGATTCTTCCTCATAAAACTCCAAGAAATATTGTCAAAGGCTTTCTCCGCGTCCACAAAAATCAATACTGCTTTAGTGTTTATATTCACCTCTAGCTTTTCCAGAATGTCTATTACATTCCTTACATTGTCTGCCAGGTGTCTTTTAGGGAGAAAACCTGCTTGGTCTTTATGAATCTTCTCCATCAAGACTCTTTTAAATCTTTTTGCCAAAATGTCTGCAAAAATTTTGTAATCCACATTAAGGAGTGATATTGGGCGGTAGTTCTTGAGTTGGGTCTTTTCAGTCTCTAACTTTGGTATGAGTGAAATATATGCCTCTTTCCACGATTCAGGTGCCCTTTTTCCCTCAAGGATCTCATTACAAACTTCTCTTAGTGGTTGAGTCAGCCAATTTCTCACCTCTTGGCAGCAGTGTCATCCAACACTGGGTTCTGTGTGTGGGCACCTTCACTACCATGCCAGGGTAAACTTGCCATAGGCTTGATAATCTGGACGGACAGACGGAGCCGTCGCTCAGAGGCCTGGCTGCTCATCTGTTCTCTTCTCAAGGCTGCTGCTGGCTGAGGGGTCCTGCTGTTCAGCTCAGTCAAGCAGCCAGTTGCACTCTCATCGAATCATAGAACTGTAGAGCTGGAAGGGACCCCAAGGGTCATTTAGTACAACCCCCAAAAATGCAGGAATCTCAACTAAAGCATTCATGACAGATGGTCATCCAACCTCTGCTTTAAAAAGTCCAAGGAAAGAATCTTTGGCAGTGTGCTGGGCCCGGGGGTAACCCGTGAAACGCAGTCCAGGTCCGGTCCAGAATCCAAAGGTTCTGCTGAGAGACAGTCCGACAGGCCAAGGCAGGAATCCGGGCAAGGACAAGTACAGGATCTCAGGCAGGATCCAGCATACAGCAATGTTGCTCCTGCAACCTGGGACGGGGTCCGACAGCCTTTTATCTTTGTCGGGGTAGCGGCTGGTCCTGATCCCCCAGAGACTCACCTCCCTGTTTCGCCCGAAGGTGAGCACTCTTCCTGTGAGTACTCAGGTCTCTCTCAGACCTCAGTCTCTGCAGCTCAGGAGACGGCGGTGGGTTACTAGACCCAGAGGCCGCCTCAGCCTCCCCTGCCCCAACTGGTAGTGGAGCAGCTGTAAGTGATGGCCCAGCTGGAGGCAAGGAGGTCATCCCCGCATCTGGAGCCAGGGCAGGATCAGGCCCCTGACTCGGCCCAGCTGGTGCTTGTTGCAGGGGAACCTGTGCAGACTGGGGCTCTTCAGAATCAGGCCCCAGACTTGGTTCAGATGCCGCCTGGGGCAAAGGATCCGGTGTGGACTGAGACTCCTCTGGCTCCGAGTCCGAGTCCCAGGCCATCGCAGACAGATTAGTCTTTGTACCTTTCCATGGGGCAGAGGCAGGGGCTTAGTGTGACACAGCCCCCTTTTGACTATGTTTTCATTTTTATAGGCCCTCGTACCAACTGGAGCAAGGAAATAATTCCTCCACACACACACACACACACACACACACACACCCATCCATCCCTACACCACAGCAGCATTATTTTGCTACAAATTGGAAATTGAAGGCAGCAGAGTACAAAAGCACATTGCCCCCCTCCCTGTTTTGTTTTAATTCTGCTGCCCTTAGTGCAGTTGCTTCAGCAAGAGATGTGGGACAGCGAGAGGGTCTAGCCTGCGGAAGAAGGGCTTTCTCCCTGCTGCCTGGGATTCTTGCAGGCCTTGGGGACCACTGAGGTGGGCGAAGAGAAGGATGTTGTTTGACAAGCACACAGAGTGCAACGAGATTGAGTGTTTGGGGTGGTGGGGAGGTTCGGTTAATTTCATAGTGTTGCAGGAATTTATGCATATGTGGGGGGGGGGGGTTGCCGCTCCAGCAGATATCATGCACATGCAGCCCACTACCAAAATCAGCACAATCACTTTTGTGACTTGTGTGGTTTGTCCCCACAAAACACTTCATCACAGTTTCTTCCTATCTATTCAAAGGGCCTCTGCTGCACAATACCAAATGTAAGAATCCACTGATAAATGTATCTCTGTACTGGCTCACTGGGGAAAGGTCAGAAATTCCTATAGACCTGTGAGCTCAGCTCCTCAGCAGCCCCTCTGCCTGAGTGATAATCCCTGGCATCCTGATACCTGAGTGCCAGACAGGTAGCCATTCCAGAAAGAACAAACCCAGATGAAGACAAAAGGGTGTGATTAACTTGGAAACAGGGAAATAGAAATATCTCTTTTGTGACACTTGATGGGTGTTTGGTGGAGGGCAAGGGGAACCGTGGGGCAGGGTCCAGGATGCTCAGATTCCTGCCACCAGACCTCCCCTTTCATGGTGTAACCATGATGTAACATCTGGTGTCCTTGGTTTTTGTCCAAGGGAGCCCTCAGATTTCTCTGTTAACAGTTGTACATAGGTTGTACATTGACAATAAAAGTATTATTATTATTATTATTATTATTATTATTATTATTCTTATTATTATTATTATTATTTCAAGCTTTGCTGGGTGACAGCTTGAGGCAGCTGCAGACAAGCAGGTTTCTGGTTGCCTATTGAATGTTCTGAGCCTTGTGTGTTTGGTGGAAACCACAGGATGGAAGAAGGGTGCTCTTATGCTGCTCAGGTCCCGCTTGCAAACTTTCCATGGACGCATCTGGTTGGCCTCTGTGAGAAGAGAGTGCTGGACTAGGTGGGTCTTTGGCCTGATCCAGCAGCCTCTTCTGATGTCCTTACTCCAGTCCCAGAAGGGCAAGTGAACTTCTGCACCTGGCTACTCACTCTGCAAACAGCTGCGCTTCCCTCTCTCCCTTGCCCAAGGTAGCGACTGGCCTGTGAAACTTTGAGAGGAACTGGACTGAACAGGAGGAAGTTGCTGAGTTGCCTAATAGAGGGAGCAGAGAGAGGCTTGGTCTGCTGACGGCAGGGATTTTGTTGTTGCTTTTTGCTAGTATGCAGCTGGACCCAAACTGTGGAATCGGGAGAAGAATTGTGCAGCTGGGAAGCTGATAATATGCAGCTGGTAAAATGCAGGACAGGACTTGACATGTGTGTTTGTTGAGCACTTGAATGACTGGCACTGCCAGGGACAGCTTGCACACACATTATAGCAAGGTAGAAGGCACTCGGTTGTATTCTCGTCATTTCACAGTTGGCTTTTGTTTGTTTGCGAGCTGCCTCCAAGCTGCTGAAATGAAAGGCGGCTGTAACAGATACCGTACTTTTTGCTCTTTAAGACGCACCAGACCATAAGACGCACCTAGTTATTGGAAGAGGAAAACAAGAAAAATATATATTCCGAATCCCAGAAGCCAGGACAGCAAGCGGGATCGCTGCGCAGCAATCACGCTTGCTGTCCTGGCTTATGGGATAGCCGCGCACAGCCTCTCCCGGGCAAGAGGAGCTTTCATCCCCTGCCCAGGAGAGGCTGTGCGTGGCTAAGGCCAAGGGCAGCCCTTCTCCCTCCTTAGGGAAAAGCCACGAAGAGCTGCACACACGCTCCACGCGGCTCTTTAAAGGGAGTGCTGAGCAGAGCCTCCCGCCTGCATTCGCTCCATAAGAAGCACACACTTTCCCCCTTACTTTTTAGGAGGGGGAAAGTACGTCTTATAGAGCAAAAAATACGGTAGATTGATGAAGATGTCGCCCCAGTGTGTGGCATCTGTGGAAAAGGTGAGCACCATACAAAGGATCATTAGGAAAGGAATTGAAAATTGGACTGCCAACATCACCCTGCCGTTATACCAGTCTGTGATTCAGCTCACCTCCCAAAGGAGATTGTAGAGTTGGAAAAGGTTCGGAAAAGGGCCACCGAGATGATCCAGGGGAGATAGCAGCTCCCCTGTCAGGAAAAGTTGCAGCGCCTGGGACTTCTTCGGTTAGAGGAAAGGGGAGTCAGAGGCAACATGACAGAAGTTTATAACACTGTGAAGAATTTTATAATTGAAAAAGAATGGACTACTTAAAAAAAATATTATAGTCAAATGAAATCGCAGGCAGGATTTGAGGCAGAAGCGGAAAATGGTAAAATGTTGGTAAATAGAGAAACTTTTTTCTGACAGATAAAGACATAATGCAGTAGAAAAGATTTGAGTACAAACACTGCGGAGGTGGGAGTGGGAAGTCAATTTATGAAACAATGCAATTATTTGAGATGAGGATCATTGTGAAAATGTTTGGGAAATCTAATAAAAAATTATACCACAAAAAAGGAAGTGGGGGGGGCAGAGTCTCCAGCCAGCTGCTGCCCCCGAAGAGTCCGTGGTTGGTTTTCCTCCAGCCCTGCGCCATCTCTTGGTCTTTGGCCATAACCCACCCTAAAACCTTTCTGTTTCAGCCCTTCCCGGCCCCTCGCGAACATGAATGATGCCATGGTGACCCACATGTCCTCCGGAGCCCCGACTCCAACGAAAAGGTAGGGATGTGCACTCTGTGAGGGGTGGGAGATGGGGGGCTCCTCTGGGGGCGCTGCAGAGAGAAGGTGGCTGATGAAGGAGCAAAGATGGCAGCTCCGGCTCTGAGCGTTCTGGATATTGCTAAAACCAGGTTTGATTGCTGGTGGTGTCTCTGCTGCCTGAGGTTTCCCCCCACAGTGCATTGGATCCATTTCTCTCCACCTGGAGGAGGCACTGGGGTTCCCTGCCAGCTGGGACCAGCCCTTCTCTCTCTCCCCACCCAAAACACCACCCTTCAGGTCTGAATTCCTCCCCCCACCCCCATGACCCGCTGTGCAGAACCTGAAACAAGTTCATTTCCCAAACGTCAGGAGGCAACTGAGGAGGATAAAACCACAACTGACGGCTGGAGAGATCTGATTTGGCGTTTCCCATTGACTCTCTGAAGAGCTTCCCTCCTTTCTTAGGCAAAGATGAATTGGAGTCTTCTTTTTAAGTTCCTTTCGCTTGTTTTTTAATCATCAGTTTTGTCTCCTTTTTGTCTCCTGCATGTAAAGGCTACGTTTGTTTTGATCTTGTCCCTTAAGTGAGTTTAATGTAGAAGGATTATCCTGACCGGGATGAGCGGTGCTTGTCTCTTACCTGGCCCAGGGAGCTACCTTAGACTAAGCAGGGACCATTCTCCCATTGGGTTTGAACTGGCTTTGAAGACTTCTTAAGGGCACAGTGGAAAGGAAAAGAAAGAGGGGAACCTACTGACCAGGCAACGCTCTCAAGTGGGCATTATCTGGAGCTCCAGGAAGGCGCTGGCTCTGCGAGTAACATCTCCGTCTTCCGCTGCTCCAGCTTCTCATCCCTGCCTGGAGGAGGCAGCAGAGTCAGGAAGAGAAGGCGCAGGAGCAGCTGCAATTGTGCAACATCAGAGAGGGCACAAGCCTGGCAGGCCCAAGCCAGAACTGGCCCTAAGCTAAGGCACACATCGTTTGGCGCTCTCAGAGGGCTCGCACGTGGCTGAAGAACATCAGGAAAGCCTGGCTGCTCTCCTCTCCTCTGGTTTCCAGCATCGCTGCCAAGCCTAGCCATTATGGCTAGTAGCCATGAGGAACCATTGCCCTCCATGAATTTGCCCCATCCTCTTTCAAAGCCACCCAGTCGGGTCAGAGGAAGCGAGAGGCACCTGTCCCTGCCAGAGCAGCTCTTGCTAAGCAGCTATGCCTTCAGCAGTCCTCCACCGACTTGCCCTGCCTGTGCCATGTTCTCACATCAGTTTTGCAGTTTTCACCTCCAAGGTTGAGGGAATGAGAATGTTCTGTAAGAAGCACACACTTGAACATTCAAGCAGCACCCGAGCTCTCTGTTTCGTGTAGGTTTCCTGCTGTCTCTTTCAGGATTCAGGTGGAGGAGCATGTTGGTGGAGCAAGTTTCTTCTCCTTTTTCCTCTCTCCCGCTTGTTCCTCTGCAGCTGCCCCCTTCCCATATATCACAGGCTGCTTTTCTGACATTTCCAGACAAGAAGGTCCAGATTCTCCTTGCCTCTGCCCAATTGCACATTTTATTAGAAGCCTTGAAGCTCTGATGCCCACATGCCTCTGTCCGGAGAGCAGCTTTCTCTTTTGATCTAGGCCAGAGGGAGGCCTGCTTGACATATGCCGCCTTGTGAGCAACGCAGATTCTCCTTCCACAGACGTGGTGGAGCTGGAGCCCGCGGCCTCGTAAACGGGAGTCCAGCCAGACCATAACGCATCCAGCAGCTCGCTTTGTGTTTGCTCTGCCCGTAAAGTGATGTCACGGCGAGTGTTACAAGCCCTGGTTACGACTGTGTTGCTCCAGAGTGGGGGGCGAAAAGACAGGTCGTGGCCTTTTCTACTCCAGGACCAGAAAGCCGGTAGCGGAGCCTCAGGCATCCCTGAACTCCTGCTTTTCTTACGAGTTCTGGTCTTACGAGAGAGGGAGAAACCATTTGGGCAAGGAGACTTAAAACAGTCTTGAGAAATGAAACACATGAAGATCAGACAGGATTTCTACCCACAAGGCAACGGAGGGATAATGTGAGACCAGTGTTGAGTGTTACTGAATATTTTGAAAAGCGTGGTGATAAACAGATAGCAGTGAGTTTCTTTAGATGCTGAAAAAGCCTTTCAGCTGCCTTTCTTAGAATCTGACCCATGAGTTCTAGTCTTATGAAAGAGGGAGAAACACTCTTTCCATTTTCTCAATGCCGTTCACAATTTTATTTACCTCTGCCATGCATCCCCTCCCCCTCACCTTTTCTCTCTCCCCAAGAGCTCGAAAAATTGTAATTTTTCCTCATGGGGCAGATGTTTCATTTCGTTTTCCCTTTCTGAACCTTTAATTCAAGCCTCTTCACTTGGGGGGCCACCGGCTTTTGGGAGCTTGTTCCTCTGCCACCCTGAAGTTCATCAAGGGGGGGGAGTCATTGGCTTGCATTGCTTTTGTTCTTGCTTTTATTATGTATTTTGTATTTTTATCTTGTATTTTTATGCTGTGAACTGCCCTGAGATTTACAGATGGAGCGCGGTATACAAATTTTTATCATCATCATCAGGGTGAAACATGTCAGCACACAACCACTAAGTTAAAACCCAGCCCGTTACTTAAAAAAAAAAAAAAAGGCTCCCTGGACAAGTGAAAAGTTCTCCATCTGTTGCTGAAAAGGCATCAAAGTTTAACATCTGGGTGGGGAAGATGAAGAGCCACATGCCCCCTCGGCAAACATTCACCCAGCTCAGCAGCAGCAGCCTTGCTCCCTCCAGGGGATCCTTCCTCCTCCTCCTCCTCCTCCTCCTCCTCTTTTGTCTTGCTCAAGATGGGTCTTTGCCTCCTGGAAGGTCCCCCATGAATCTTACGGGGAGGGGGGCCTCCTTGTTTATGACTTTCCACTGCCGCTAAGCCCAGCTTTATGGCGAGGCCATAAAACACTGCAAGCGGCGATTGAAGTCAGCTTGGAGGTGTAATGCCTTTAAAGCATGATGGGGGTCAGAGGTGAGCCTTGTAAATAGTCTCATGCCATAAAAGTAATTGGGGAAAGGGAGGCGCTCCAAATCGGAGAACAGGCTTTGTGCCCCGGGGAGAGGAGAGGAGGCTGTGTCTAGAGCAGCCGCTTTGGTGCACCCCAGGAATAGCTAGAACTACAACTCCCATCACCCCTGACCATACTGTCTGGGGCTGATGGGAGCTGTCCTCCAGCGACATCTGTGGGGCACCAGGTTGGGAAAGTCTGGCTTAGAGCAGACAGAAGAAGAGCCTGCTGGATCAGGCCAGAGCCCCAGCTAGTCCAGCATCCTGTGGACGACCAGATGAGTCAATGGATTTGAGCACAGGAGCACCCTCTCCCCTCCTGTGGCTTCCAGCGCCTGGGATTCAGAAGCCTTGCTGCCTCTGACAGTGGAGGGCAGAGCAGAGCCCTCCTGCTAGGAGCCAGCGATATCCCTCCCCCCCCCCCTCCATGAAATTATCCAATCTCCGTTTAAAGCCATCTAAGGGACACTGGTTGCGCTGTGGGTTAAACCACAGAGCCTAGGACTTCCCGATCAGAAGGTCGGCGGTTTGAATCCCCACAACAGGGTGAGCTCCCGTTGCTCGGTCCCTGCTCCTGCCAACCTAGCAGTTTGAAAGCACGTCAAAGTGCAAGTAGATATATAGGTACCACTCCGGCGGGAAGGTAAACGGCATTTCTGTGCGCTGCTCTGGTTCACCAGAAGTGGCTGAATCATGCTGGCCACATGAAGCTGTACGCCGGCTCCTTCGGCCTATATAGCGAGATGAGCACCGCAACCCCAGAGTCGTCCACGACTGGACCTTACAGTCAGGGGTCCCTTTACCTTTAAATTGGTAGCCTCCTGTGGGCTGTGCACTGCATGAAGAAGGACGTCAATGCAAGAAGACTCTTGAGAGTCCCATGGACTGCAAGAAGATCCAACCTCTCCATTCTGAAGGAAATCAGCCCTGAGAGCTCACTGGAAGGACAGATCCTGAAGCTGAGACTCCAAGACTTTGGCCACCTCATGAGAAGAGAAGACTCCCTGGAAAAGACTCTGATGTTGGGAAAGATGGAGGGCAAAAGGAGAAGGGGAGACAGAGGCGAGATGGTGGGACAGTGTTCTTGAAGCTACCAGCATGAGTTTGACCAAACTGCGGGAGGCAGTGGAAGACAGGAGGGCCTGGCGTGCTTTGGTCCAGGGGTCACGAAGAGTCGGACACGACTAAACGACTAAACAACAACAACAGGGGAAGGAAGGGAGTGAGGAGCTGCTGCTTGAGAGACGAAAAGTGTCAAGGGGCATGTCTTTGCCGGAGCTGGGAGAGGTGGAAGCAAGCAAATCTTGTTTCCTCAGCCTTGTGGCAGAGAAGCAACGGCCTCTCCATTTCTGCTCAAGTGAGCTGGAAGCAGAATGCGGGTGGGGGCTGCTCCTGGGTCTCTCCTCATTCTGGCACCATTTGCTCCAAGGGGGGCGGGGAGAGCTCCTTAGGCACACCTGGGGCAGTGTTTGCATTTTGGGACTCCTCAAGTGCTGCCTCCTCCTCCCTCCTTGCACAAGAGTCTCATTTTGCAGAAACGCGGCTGCTCTATGCCTGCAGGTGCTAGGTGATGCCGATCAGAAGGCCGGCGGTTTGAATCCCCCACGATGGGGTGAGCTCCCGTTGCTCGGTCCCTGCTCCTGCCCACCTAGCAGTTCGAAAGCACGTCAAAGTGCAAATAGATAAATAGGTACCACTCCAGGGGAAGGTAAACGGCGTTTCCGTACGCTGCTCTGGTTCACCAGAAGTGGCTTAGTCAGGCTGGCCACATGACCCGGAAGCTGTACGCCGGCTCCCTCGGCCAATAAAGCGAGATGAGTGCCGCAGAGTCCCCAGAGTCGGCCACGACTGGACCTAATGGCCAGGGGTCCCCTTTACCTTTACCTTTACCAGGTGATGTGGGTAGCTTTGGGGCGGGGGAAGAAATACGGGAAAATCCAACTCTTTCTCCTTGCCACCGTGATTCCACACTCTTTCCAGTGAGGTTCCTGCACATTTCCTTCCATGTTTTGAATGTTTTTAAGTTTCCTTATTTTAATTGTTGCTTGCCATCATTTGCGTTTTCCCAATTGCCCTCATCTTTTTATTTCTGTCGTGTTGTTTTGCCTCCTTTGCTCCCCCCCCCCCAGGTTGCACTACAGCCCGGCCCCCTCCAAGCGGCTTAGGGATGAGCATGCCCTGATCGCAGCCTATGTGAGCCAGCTCCAGAGTGGCGCACGGTCAGTCTTAGGAGAGGGGGGAGGGCGGGGGAGCCCATGAACATGGCAGTACCATGCGCAGCTGTGCCCAAAGCCCTGAGTAGCCAGCTGGACCAATACATAAACTGAAACTTGCGCATGGAGAAGGGCCATGAGGCTGCAGCACTCAGTGCCCCAAAGGGTGCGCGTGCATGCATTGGATCTGGGCACATGGCCCAAAGAGGGTTAGTTTTTAAAACCGCATTCTTTGTAAGCAACTTAATGAAAAAAGCTTCTAAATGCTTTTTGAGAGTCCTGAAATATTGAGCAGTTCCGAATGAACCATCTGTAGCCCATGGTTCAAACATGTTTCTTACAGGGCTCTCTTTCTTTCCTGCCTAAATTTGCTGAGGGGATTCCTCTGCGATAATGACTATTTCACCTTGATGCATGGTTTCAAAATGAGGAAGCAGCCTTGTTTTGGGGGTAGAGGGAGCCATGATTGTATTTGTAAAACATGCAGCCTGGCTATGCTGTGGGTTAAACCACAGAGCCTAGGGCTTGCCGATCAGAAGGTCGGCGGTTCAAATCCCCACGACGGGGTGAGCTCCCGTTGCTCAGTCCCTGCTCCTGCCAATCTAGGAGTTCGAAAGCACCTCAAAGTGCAAGTAGATAAATAGGTACCACTCTGGCGGGAAGGTAAACGGCGTTTCTGTGCGCTGGTCTGGTTCGCCAGAAGCGGCTTACTCATACTGGCCACATGACCTGGAAGCTGTACGCCGGCTCCCTCGGCCAATAGAGCGAGATGAGCGCCACAACCCCAGAGTCGCCTGCGACTGGACCTAATGGTCAGGGGTCCCTTTACCTTTACCTTAAGAGCACAGAAGCAGCAGCAAAATTCTGTTAAACGGCAGCAGCAGCAAGGCTGTTTCGTCCTTTTGAGTTTCAGAAACAACCTCCTTTCATCTGCTTCAAACTTGGTGCCCCAGGAGCGCAGCACATGGGTGCATGAGGCTCTGGTTTGCAAAACGTGTGCTCACCATTGTGTGCAGAAATGCACACCCTCCCTGACCTAGCAAGCAGCTTTTTCACAAAGGAAAGCCCAATGAAATACACACCATCACTCGCTCACCCCACACCTTCTCACACACAGCCCAACAGCCAGGGGACGTCTTTCCCAGAGGAATTAGGGGGATGCCACCTCCCAGGGCATCTTCACCCTAAACAGAAGTCGGGACCCAATTGTGTTTAAGATGGATCTTCCGTTGGGTCCACTTCTGCTCGGCAGGACATTTGGTTGCTGCGTCATTTTAAACAGGTCAAGTTTCGTTCCTTTTTATTTTTACGCACAGGAAACCATCCCAGATGACTCTGCCACTCCTCTGGTTGGTGCTGCGTCCAGTCAGTTCTGGTTTGCCACAGCTGAAGCCCCTTCAGATTTACAGCCTGAGCTCTCAGTCCAATCCCTGCATCCCATTTCTTCTTCTGAAACATAAGGCTCCTCTTGTCCAATTCCTCTTTCAAGTTGGTACCAGCCGTATATTCCTGAGGCCTTTTGCAGACTCCAGCCGGCTCCCTGTTCCCCACTTTGCTCTGGCCATTTTGTCATCTTCGTGGCGCTTCAGATTTGCAAAGCGCTTGGCAGCTTGCCCTTGCAAAACAAACAAACCCACGTTAAAACCAGTTAAAACCAACACAAGCTGTAAAAGTTTAATAACCCATCAGAGACTCTTCCAGATCCCGCCTCGCTAAAAAGAGGCCCCCAAGGCCCCAGACATTCCCCCTGCTGCAAAGGCAGGGCCACCACCAAAAAGGCCTGCCCTCATTTTCCACCCTCTGGACCTCCATGAAGAAGGGCCTCAGTTGACGACCACAGGGTCAGGCTTGGTTCACATGGGGAGAGGTGGCCCTGGAGCTTTTTGGGGTTCTGAGCCACATAAGGCTTAGATAGATAGATAATTTATTATGGTCAAAGACCAGCTCGCATAACACAATAACAACAGTCTTCATAAAGATAAAATATACAATCAGAGCAGATTGCAGCAATAGCTCATGAGTTAAAATTGAAATATATACATACACCTGTACAACTGAGATTTGGGCTACCATAAAAATTGACCCTGAGGCACCCCAAAGGGCGACTTCAGCATTTCCCTGGTAAGCTGTTTTATTCTAGAGGATGATCTGTGCCTACAAATCTGGGCAACTGATAGGTCAAAACCAGAATGCTGACTTGGGCCTGGGAAGAACTAGCCCACTTTTGATGCTGGCGTGGCAGGAGGTAAGGTGGGAGGGCCCTGACTCCTGCCTGGCATTGGGCAACTGCTGGCTGCCTTGCCTGACTGGCACTCACGCTTGTTGGCTTTCTCTCCCCGCCCCCAGCAGCGTCCTGGACAGCCCCAGCCGGCTGGATGAGGAGCACCGACTCATCGCCCGCTACGCTGCCAGGCTCGCTGCGGAAGCTGGAAACGTGGTAAGCAGCCAGCCTGGCCCCCTCTCTTGCTAACGGTTTCTCCTATGGCTGTGGTATGCCCAGCTGCTGCTTCCCTGGGCAGGTGAGCTGGCAGCGCTCGGCTTCTTTCGAAACATGCTGCAGCAATTCAGGAGGAGCATTTTACGTGGCTGAGTCTGTGTCCCTCCAGTCCATTTCGTCACGTTGCACCACAAGCGTGGCGCTCAGATTGGGAGTCACATAATTAGTTGGAGGCCAGGCTAGAAACACGCAGGCCCCGTGTCCCCAGGGAGGCTGCCTTCCAGAGAGTCAGCATATTGGAGCAAAGAAAACCTTGTGTGCTTGCTTACGCTTCGCGGTGTTTTCATGCTGCCCTTTAAGAATAGGTTCTCTGGGTGGTGTACAACTTTTCTGTTAAAAAACAAAACAAAAAGCCACACCATAAAATATCAAAATGCAGAACATAAAAAGGTTAAAATAAAAAAATTCCTTCCAGTAGCACCTTAAAGACCAACTAAGTTAGTTCTTGGTATGAGCTTTCGTGTGCATTCACACTTCTGCAGATACACTGACATGCACACGTGCATGCACACGAAAGCTCATACCAAGAACTAACTTAGTTGGTCTTTAAGGTGCTACTGGAAGGAATTTTTTTATTTTGACTATGGCAGACCAACACGGCTACCTATCTGTAAATAAAAGGTTAAGACAGCATCAAAATTAAATCGATAGCGGACAACAGTAGCGCCCCCCGGGTCCACAAAGCGCTGAAGCGTGTTTTTAAAAAGCCTGGTGAAGTTTCTAAAAAGGTTGGAACTGGAAGGACCACAGTGCAGGCCCCAGGTGACCCTCTCTGGGGAGGGCATTTCGTAACTAGGGCGCCACCACTGAAAAGACCATCTCCTTAGTAGCAACTCCCATAAGAACCCGAGACGAGCCAGCTGGATCAACCCACCTGGTTGGCCACAGAGAGGGCAGAATGCTGGACTACAAGGTCCAATGGCCTGATCCGGAAGGCTCTTCTTATGTTTCTTATGGAGGATCTGCCTCCTGGGGACAAGGCACTAGCTCAGTCAGTAGAGCACGAGACTCTTTATCCCAGGGTTGTGCGTTCAAGCCCCACGTTGGGCAAATAATAATTTTATTATTTATTCCCTGCTCCTCTGGCTGGGTTTCCCCAGCCACTCTGGGCGGCTCCCAGCAGAACACTAAAAACAGAATAAAACCTCAAACATCAAAAACTTCCCTAAACAGATTCCTGCCTTGCAGGGGGTTGGACTAGATGGCCTTTGGGGTCCCTTCCAACTCTACGATTAAACGACAACCTGATCTGATTTCCTTCCCTGTCTTTACCACCATCTCCCCAGCGTGTTGGTGACGGGGAGGGGGCTGCTCGCGTTGGTTTCACTGCTGGGTCCTCGTTGAGCCCTGTGTGTCTTTGGGGTCTCTTGACAGCCGCGCCCACCCACAGACCTGGGGTTCAACTTCGATGCCAACAAGCAGCAGCGGCAGCTGATAGCAGAGCTGGAGAACAAGAACAGGTAAGGGGGCTCAGGTGGCGTGGAGGAGGGGTGGCCGCCCGGCCTTCTTTGGGCTCCTGAGCAAGAGATCTTCTCCCTTCCCCACTTTCCATTGCTGCTGCCTCCCGGTGGGAGTTCTGTGGACGGATGCTTTGACAAGGGGACAGCCCCACAGTGCAGCTGGAGGATTCTGCAGTCCTTACGCTCCATCAGCTCAGTGAAAGGTTTCATTTTTTATTTTTGCATAAGAAAGTTGGCTTTCAAGAAGCTCTGTGAAATTACTGTTAGAAATATTGTTTTAAAAATATGATGTGATTAAGAGTATTTGAGTGCAATATAATATTGGGAAATGTGAGACGAGGATAAAAAATAAACGGAAAATTATCAGACAAGCTGAGGGAAGTTCTGGAAAAAAGGGTTTAAGTTAAAAATGGATGTATAATTTTGTAAAAATGTTTTTTTTATGGAAAATCTAATAAAAAATATTTATTAAAAAAAAAGTTGGGGTGGAGAAAAATGAAGGCTTGGTGTTTTAAAGGGGTGTGCAAAATATTCATGCCCTGGGATGGCAGAGAGAGAGAGAGAGAGAGATGGGGGAAGAGTCTGGACAAGGCCCCCTCTCTGTGCCGGACTCTGGAAGAAGACGGGGATTGGACTGATTGACCCCTGGGACCTAATAATAATAATAATAATAATAATAATGAATTTTATTTATACCCTGCCCTCCCTAGCCAAGACCGGGCTCAGGGCGGCTAACACCAAATATAAAAACAATTGATTGAAATACAGCTTAAAAACCAAGATTAAAATACAACATTAAAACACTAAAATGCAGCCTCATTTCAGTGGAGACTCAATCAACTCTTCCAACTCTACAACTCTGTGGAAGTTGAGGGCAGCCCATTCTGCCTCCCCACTGGCCTTGGGTCCACACCTGCGCAAAACTAGGCATTCCACAGGTGGGTCTCCTATAGCATCTTCTTTTTCTAGGATGTATCTCTACCTGATGATACAAACCCACCCAAAAGTAATTGGGTTGTGTGTGTGGATTGTGCTGCAGAAGATTGCAGGCCAGCCAGGGCCAGAGTTCACTAACTCCACTGACATATTAAACCCTGTTTAAACTCCTTCCCTGGGAGTTTAGAAAGCAAGAGGGCTAATGCTGGTTTCTTTATTTTACTTGCACAGAGAGATTCTGCAAGAAATTCAGCGGCTGCGGCTAGAGCACGAACAGGCCTCTCAGCCGACACCAGAGAAAGCCCAGCAGAATCCAACGTTGCTGGCGGAACTGAGGCTATTGCGGTAAGAATGTAGGGGAGGGACAGGACCCCAGGAGGGAGGTTGCTTGCACAAGAGTACTTATTCACGCAGCAAGCAGTTCAGCTGTGGAACTCCCTCCCACAAGAGACAGGGATGGCCGCCAACCTGCACGGCCAGGGGAGAAACAATGCCGTCCAGGGTTGTAAAGACTGCGGAGAGAATAATTAGGTGCACTCTTCCCACCTTGGATCAAATCTACGCTTCCAGGTGCCAGAAGAAAGCTGCAGAGATAGCGCAGGATAGTGCGCACCCCGGAAATTATCTCTTTCAGCTTCTGCCTTCTGGAAGAAGGTCCAGGGTTATAAAGACTAGGACTAGCAGCCTGAGAAACAGTTTCTATCCAAATGCGATTTTGGTTTTAAACACAGTGTAAGGTAGTCTCTACGGGAGTATATTGTATTTAATTATGGTGTATCAGAGTTTTTAGGGGGCTAACCAGGCTGGGATAGCTGGGATAGGAGGCGTGTTGGTTTCTGAATGTCTGATGTAGATTCCCCCCCCCCCCCAATTTCGTTGTTCTGTATGGGACAATGACAATAAAGATTATTGTATCGTATCGATGGCTTGAAAAGAGGATTAGATGAATTCAAGGAGGAGGTGGAGGAAGAGAGGGCTATCTTATGTTCTTCTACTGCTGGCGGTTGGCCGTGGCAAGCAGACTGAACAGACGGCAGAGCTGTGCCCGTCTCTGATTCTGTGCCACCTTTACCCAAGGCAGAGGGCTTTTCTTCACCCTCACAACGGCCCTGCAAGGCAGGCAGCTGCATGAAGAGTGGGAAGGATAGGGGGCGTATTTGCAGGCCGCTTGACCTTCTTTGAATACCAGCGGAACTGCCTTTCTGGTATAATAAACAAAAATCTGTCCTTATCCCCTTATGGGGGACACAAGAGCCCTTATAGAGTCCTTTGCAGGTTCTCCATCAGTCAGAGAAAGTAACAGAGGCCAACCAGAGAATATTGAGAAGCAAAGCAGCTTGTAAGCCTGATCTTTATTGACTGTTGCAACAGGGTGTCCCCTTCACACGCAGGAGAAGGACCCCGAACCCAGGTGTGTCCACCCTTATATAGACATTTTAAATTGCCCGCCCTGGAGTCCAAGACCACCCCCAGAAACATCATCTATACATCACAGAAAAGGTGGTCTACAACAGAAATCTGAGTGCGTTGTTTATCTCGTCTGACAGGTTTACCTGTTAATGCTCACTTGATTGGATACCCTGGGGAGCCTGGCCAGTCTTTTGTAATGATAAATACTTAGTTCCTGAGCCAGGTCACAGGCTCACTCTATTCATACACAGACAGACATACGCTTAAGACAGGATTTGTGAAGGAAAAGACAATGGGGAGGCGTTTCCATTTTCCTTTGACTTTGCAGAGAAAACACCTGGTCAGTTTGGGAGCCAAAATGGCTTCATGGCTGTTTTCCTGTGCTGCTTCAGATATGTGGTTTATATATTTATGTACGTGTTTGCTTGGTACATTTATGAACATTACATATCTAAGACTTTAATTTTTTTATTTCACTGGCAAACTGGCCGCTTCTCCTTCTTCAACCCAAACAGGCAAAGGAAGGATGAGCTGGAGCAGCGAATGTCCGCCCTTCAGGAGAGCCGGCGGGAGCTGATGGTGCAACTGGAAGGGCTCATGAAGCTGCTCAAGGTAAGGCCTGTCGGCGCTCACATCTCCTCCTCAGCACCTGCCACATTTGCAGCTACCAGGCAGGCTGGGCATCAAACCTGTGAGAAGCCGTTTCTGTCCTGCCTTAGCCCGAGTCAGACCATCCTTCTCAACTGGCAGCACTGATCAGGGTTGGACCCAGGCCTTGCAGCACTCAAAGCAGGGGCTCTGCCTGCCCACAAGCTACAGCCCTGGCCCTTGCCCTGGGAGAAACCACCTCCAGAGGGCTGTGTGTGAGATCCAGCCTGCTCTAGCATTCAGAAGCCCCTTCATACTTGGCCAACGGAGCCCCCAAGAGGGGCTTTCCTCGTCTCCCTCATTGTCTTTGGTCCCTTCCTGCAGAGAAGGCATTTGCCTGCAGCATCTTCCAGGTGGCGTGGGTCTTTAGAGGTCCTCTGGTCCAGGCATAGGCAAACTCAGTCCTCCAGATGTTTTGAGAATACAATTCCCATCATCCCTGACCACTGGTTCTGTTAGCTAGAGATGATGGGAGTTGAAGTCCCAAAACATCTGGAGGGCCGAGTTTGCCTATGCCTGCTCTAGTCCCACCCCCTAGGGCTCAGTGCTGGAAATCCAGTGCTAGAAGCATCCTCTGTGCTCAGGTATCTGTCCAGCTTCGGCCTGAAGACCTCTAGCAGGGAGATCCCAGCCCCCAGCGCTGCCCGCAACTCGTTCCATTACTGCTTATCCTTAGGAAGTGTTCCCCCCTGATGTTTAGCCCAGTAGGCCCAGCAGGAGGAGAAGTGACAGGGTCTTTCCCCTCCTCCTGTGTGATGACAGCCTTTGGGGGGCTTAAAGGTGCTGTGCTGTGTTGGGGTGTGGATAGATGCCAGGAGAGGATCTATTTATTAGATATTATCCTTCCTTCCTCACGCTTGTGAGTTCAGCAGAGTGCATCCCTTTGCAGCTTAACAGGGAAGCTTTGATAGACTAGTTTTAGCCTTTTCATTTAAGGATTCCAGGGTGCTTTAAGGCAGACTGGATTTTCCTGGTATTTCCCCCTTAGAACAATAACCGCGCAGTCTTGTAGAAGGTAAAAATAACATTTACTCACTCAGAATACCTGTCAAAGAGTAACCAAATACAGCAGCTTTGTTCAGGCAGGCTCAAAATAGTCATTCATTTACAAGGACATACGTAAATCTAGTTTAAGTCTGAGCATGGAGCTCAGATGAGCAAATGTTCTCACATTGCTGGCAGAGAGGGAAGAGGAAGAGGTGAGAGGCAGTGTGCCCAGGCAGGTAAGAGAAAATACACGGCTATGGCCTCTCCTTGTCAGGGCACAGGGGGCGTTCTCTCACAGACAAGCTCACAGGAATACGCGGAGCTTCAGCTCCCATCACGTGCCTATCTAACAAAGCAGGAATTGTTTGTTTGCCTATATGTTAAATATCCCACATCCTGTCCCCTGCTCAGTCCTCTGAGTGTTCCCTGATCCTTCAGCCCTTCCTCACGTGTCTTCTTTCCCACCCATGTTTCCTGCATGCAGAGCCCAGACCTCACGGCCTGCCCTTCCCTCTCTCTTGCTGGGCCAGGGGCACCTAGACTCAGCCTGTCGCATCCCTGGGAGGGAAGCCAGAGGCAGCCATGATGGTCTCACACAGCGCAAGGCAGTGGCTCCTGCCCTCCTGCCTCCCTTCCCTGTGTCCTTCTCCTCCTCCTCCTCCTCTCTTGGTGTCCTTGAGTGTCAGCAGACGTGGGGGTTCCTCTTGGGGATCCCTGCCTGTGTCTGTTCCCCCCGTCCTGGTAATGATTAACTGTCCTCTCTCTTTCTCTCACACCTTTGCTTACTGCCAACCTTTATAGGAAGAGGAGCAGAAGCAGGCAGTAAGTTGATACCCCGTCAATCTTTTGGTTCTGCATGAAATGACTCCGTTCGGCACTTTCTCATCCTGGTGGGGTTTGGGTGCCCAGGAGGCAAGTGGCGCAGAGCCACCTTTGGGTGCCCAGTGCAGGATGAGGGTCTCCTGTCTCCCGCAGAGTGTGGGCTTATTAACCCTTGGCACACCGGCTTAATTTCTCAATGTGTTTATTTCCCAAAACGTAAGACTAACGAACCAGTCCCGGTTTGATTTGTGTATGTGTGCATTTAATGAAATGTGCATGATGGACAAGACATGGAAATGCAGAGGTCCTCCCATGTGGCTCTGGCTGCTTTTTCTGCCCTAAGGCAGTCTCCCGTCTTTGGGAAATCCTTGCATTCTCCTTCCTGGCCACGCGCACGAGTCCCCGCATGGAAACAGGCAGCCCTGTCTGGCCCTGCATCCTGCTGCCTTGACAAGCCTGGCTCAGCAAAGCTGTTTCTTCTGGGGTGGGGGGCTCCTCCAAGAGACCACCTTGTTGAGCATCTGTCTTGATTTGCTTGATGTGCAGGGCATATGCAGAGGTCCAGAGACGATGCAATATTCCGATTGGTTTTGTGTGGAGGTTGCATGACAAGGAGTGTCTGCCCTGGTCTGCTTGTGTGGGTGGAGACTGTATGTCCTCTTGGGCTTGCTGATCAGAAGGTCGGCGATTCGAATCCCTGTGATGGAGTGAGCTCCTGTTGCTCTGTCCCAGCTCCTGCCGACCTAGCAGTTCGAAAGCACACCAGTGCAAGTAGATAAAGAGGTACCATTGTGACAGGAAGGTAAATGGCATTTCCATGTGCTCTGGTTTCCGTCACAGTGTCCCATTGCACCAGAAGCGGTTTAGTCCTGCTGGCTACATGACCAGGAAAGCTGTCTGTGGGCAAATGCCGGCTCCCTCTGCCTGAAAGCAAGATGAACGCCGCAACCCCACAGTCGCCTTTGACTGGACTTAACCGTCCAGGGGTCCTTTACCTTTTTTTTTACCTTCTCTGTCACTTGCTTATCTGACACTTATTGGTGCCAACCAACCATTTGTGCATTTTCCCATCACTTCCCTAACTGCAAAAAATACTTTTTTTAAAAAAGTAGACTTGTTGCACCAGAGTGCTCTAATCCACATTAATTGCATAGACCTAAACTTCCAGTATGCAGCTGACCGTCTGCAGGAGACGGTCCCTCCCCACCTTATTCCTGCCCGGCAATTAACTCCGAATCCCCTGCAGAGGGAGCCATCCTTCTTTCTTAAGCGAGCAGCCTTTGGTGCTGGTGCAGCAGGATGGAAGCCAGCTGGTGGAAGCGCCAAACCTCTGGCCTGCTGGGGCTTCCCTTGGGGATTTGCACATCTTCAGTGTTGTGCAGGTCCCCCAAAGACTGGGTTTGGGGAAGGAGAAGCACGTTTTCTGCATCTGTTGCAAAAATCTCCATAAGTGGTGCAAAGAGGTGCCTGGAAGCCAAGAATGAACACTTTCCTGCCTTGTTGAAGCCAGGGTGACCTCCCGCCTCTGTCAGGCTTCAAATGCGCAGAGCCTCCTGACGACTTCACAGTTCTACTCTATTGTAGTTTCTGGTGAGCTTTCACATCTGTCGAGTGCTTCCCCTTTTCATGACACCTTAATGATGTTTTAGGGGCTACTTCTGGGTTCAGCGCTGTGCGCATGTACGCGATCTCACATCGTTCGGATGCGCCTAAATCAGCACTTGCCTGTATTTATTGTGAAAGATGACGCAGCTGCTTCTATAGTACCAGATCCCAACGCACATCAATGTAGCATCTAGGCAGCTATTCCCAGATCCGCTCTCTGTGGAGCCGTTGCCACAACTGGGGAGCACTCTCCCCTCCACCAGTTCATGTACCTTCCCCTGACGGGCTGCGCACATACAGCCAGAGACTGCGCCTGTGTGGAAACTTCCTCTGCTCTTCCCACTGCAGTCGCCTCCTGGTTCTGGGAGACGGGATGCAGGAGAGGGTGAGGAAGACCCTGGCCCTGCACTTGCCTCTTCCTCCTCTTCTTCCAACCCCTCCTGTGCTCCACCCTCCAGCTCTGAAGCTTCCCCTTGCCTCCTGGCTGGCACAGGTCCCCAGAAACCACTGCCCCCCTTTCCCAACTCCAGTCCACACTCATCAACCTCTTGCCAGCCCCTGACAACACCTGTTGAGCAAACGGGAAGTGGCCATTTTGGTGTGTCTTACTTGGCATGGAGGGGGACGCGGGTGGCGCTGTGGGTTAAACCACAGAGCCTAGGACTTGCCAATCAGAAGGTCGGTGGTTTGAATCCCCACGATGGGTTGAGCTCCCGTTGCTCGGTCCCTGCTCCTGCCAACCTAGCAGTTCGAAAGCACGTCAAAGTGCAAGTAGATAAATAGGTACCGCTCTGGCGGGAAGGTAAACGGCATTTCTGTGCACTGCTCTGGTTCGCCAGAAGCGGCTTAGTCCTGCTGGCCACATGACCCGGAAGCTGTACGCAGGCTCCCTTGGCCAATAAAGCGAGATGAGCGCCGCAACCCCAGAGTCGGCCACGACTGGACCTAATGGTCAGGGGTCCCTTTCCCTTTACTTGGCATGGAAGGAGCACAGGGGAGAGACCTGCCCTGCCCCCTTTGGCAGTTCCTTCCCAGGCTCCCTGCAAAGCCACTTCCCCAAACCACTTGCACTTCCCTGCTATTCTGGTGGGAACAACCCCCTGTCCACCTGCAAGGCAAAGCGAACTGCTTTTGGTCAGATTGCAAAGAGGCTCTTGCCCCTGTGACTGCTGGCTACTGACCTTTGCAACGACCCCCTGGAACGTGGCCGGGCTGTCTGGCTGCTATCAAGCAGCCACCAACAGGAATTGTCTCTCCTGCTTATCATCACAAATAGCCCCCGGGGTGGAGAGAATAGAGCCCCCAAGGCTTGCACACCCTCGGCACCTGGGTCTCATAAAAAGCTTCGGAGTTAAATATTGACACGTTTCACTCCAGAATGTGGAAGAATGGGCTGTCCCTTTCAAGTGAGCTGCCTGCAGACTTTAGAAACTCCCATTTCTGTCTCCTGGGGAGGGCCCAGGCACCGGGCTAAGCCCCAAGGTGTTCCCATGGCAGCCTGGCTTGCGGGGGGGGGGGTGTCCCCTGGTCTAGCTGTGGGAGGAGAGGCTCCCCATAGAACTTCAGGTGGGTTTATTTTGAGATCCCTGTATTTCAGAAGGGTTGGACTAGATTACTCAGGGTCCCTCCGAACCATACAAATCTCTTGCTGGGAAAGGGAGTTAAATGGTGGATTGTATGTTGTATGTGATGTAAAGGTGCTAGGCAGGTAGAAGGAGAGAGAGAGAGAGAATGTTTCTGCAAGCACCGAGTTAACAGTTTATTTTTCCAAACTAGATTTGGGAAAGAGGATCTGCTCCCAAAGATCCATTTTTCCATGACATCATTCTGTGGATGTACTCAGTGCATTCTGAGCAGACTGCAGTTTGCCACGTCCAGAAAAACCTGGAAACGTGGTTTGGATCAGCTCTCCGTCACAGGCCTGGAGGTGGAGTGTTCACCAAACTCATTCAGGGCACCGAGTCCACGGAAAAGTTTCAGTGGCCACATAAAGAGCAATTGTCCGTTAAGAGTTTGGGTGTAATCTTCGACACCTCTCTTTCCATGGAGGCGCAGATTGCAGCTACAACAAAGGCGGCATTTTTTCATCTCCGCCAAGCTAAGCAGTTGGCTCCTTACCTCTCTCGCCCTGACCTAGCCACTGTGATCCACGCGACGGTCACCTCCAGACTGGATTATTGTAACTCGCTCTACGTGGGGCTGCCCTTGAGACTGACCCAGAAACTCCAGTGGGTGCAGATGCCGCGGCGAGACTCCTTATGGGGTCTTCACTGCGAGATCACATTCATCCGGTACTATACCAGCTGCACTGGCTCCCGGTGGAGTACAGGATCAGGTTTAAGGTGCTGGTTTTAATCTTTAAAGCCCTATGCAGCCTAGGACCCTCGTACCTACGGGACCGCCTCTCCTGGTATGCCCCACAGAGAAACCTACGGTCTGCAAACAATAACATCCTCAAGGTCCCAGGCCTCAGAGAGGTTAGGCTGGCCTCAACTAGAGCCAGGGCTTTCTCGGCTGCGGCTCCAATCTGGTGGAACGCTCTGTCACAAGAGACGAGGGCCCTGCGGGACCTGACATCTTTCCGCAGGGCCTGCAAGACAGAGTTGTTCCGCCAGGCCTTTGGTCAGGGCGCAGCCTGACTCTCTCCTCTGGCAACCTGCACAGAATTTTGTTTAATCGGTTGCCATCAATTTGATTTTAATTAATTTTTATAATGAAGGGTTTTTAGAATGTTGGATTATTTTGATTGTTGTTAGCCGCCCTGAGCCCAGCTTCGGCTGGGGAGGGCGGGGTATAAATAAAATTTATTAATTATTATTATTATTATTGATCCTGGGAATTGGCTCCGCTCGTCCTCCAGGCCATGAGCCCCCGGTTTCTCAGCAGAGCTTTTTCCCACCTCTCCTTTCATCAGGGTTTGTGGCTGTTCCCTTTATCTCACCAGATGCCCCCACTTCCCCACTGGTGCCGCTTCTTGAAAAACCTTAGGAATAAGCAAGGCATGGAGCCCAGGGTGTTTTTAGCCTGGGAGCCATGAAGCTCTGCTGAGCCTCCATCCTGGCTTCCGAACTGTAGGAGGCCTTCCTGGGAAGCTCTGTGGGCACTGAGAACCAAGGAGGAGCGCTCAGCGTTGGTGCAGAGAAAGGCCTCTGGGGCTCAGCTGCTGAATCCCACGGGAGAAGAGCCGGGGTGGGAAGCAAGGAAGCATCTTGCTTCCACTGCGGTGGGAGTCTTATCTGAAGGCAACGCCCCATGGCTTCTCTGTATGAGGAATCCAGTGGTTTATTTGGATTCCTGGTCCCACAAAGAGGAAAGAAGAGAACTCTGAACAAACGGGGCTTTGTGATGTTGGGTTTGGCACAGCTGCCCAGTATCTGAGGAAGAAGGGTCTTCAGCCAAGCTGCTGAATGGGGCTGGAGCCTCTGCGTAGAGGGGGTGGTGGGCTTAGCCTTGGAGATGCTTTAGCGGGGTATACAGTGGCCTCGATCCCTGTCACAAAGGCCAGATGTTGCTGCAGAGGAAGAGGAGGAGGTGATGTTTGCTGACAGGTTACTCAGAAGAACGAGCCTTGCTGAAGAAGCAGAGCAAGTATTCTCTCTATTTGAGTTATTTGAGAGCGTCAACAAGCACATAGAGGTGATCCAGTGCACATTAAGGTACATGGGTTTTCAAAATTCTTTTCAGAATGCACTTCACCAGAACTCCCGAGTAATGGAATAAGAGGGAAGGTCCTCTTGCGGATCAGGAATTGGTTACGGAGCAGAAAACAGACAGCAGAAATAAATGGATAGTTCTCCAAATGGAGAGATGTAAGAAGTGGCTTTTTGGTGGGTTTCTGCCCAGAGATGCCCCTCAGCTGATCTGAAGGACGTGCCCTTTCCTCCTCCCCCTCCCTGGAGGCACAGGGGGCCAGTCTTGCGGCTCCCAGTTTGACCACAATGGCATCGGGCACTTCCCAGCACGTCAGGTGTGTGGGGATGGTCAGTCCCGTGCGCTGTGGAGGCTGCCTTGTCCTCCATAGTTCACCCTGAGTCAGAGGGAGCCCAGGAGCCCTCAGGGCTCTCACTCGGGGTCAACGTTTCTCTGAAGTGCTTCCGCTGACCATGTGGCTGGTTTCTTACTCTGATCCTCCTGTACCCAAAGATTTCTGCCTTGTCTCAGGCCCCTGCACATAGCTAGCCGTGCCAGGAAGCCGCCAGGTCGACAACTTCCTCCGTGAACCTTGGGAAGACGTTTGGCACCCCACAAGCTTCCCCACACTTCTGCAGAGACCACCAGGGCCTTTGCTTGCCCACAGACGTCGTCCTGGTGAGGCTGAAACTTCCCTTGAGAAGATGGAGCTCAGGCACTGGCTGTAGATCAGGAACTGTGTTTGTGCTTTTAACTCAGGTGAGCTTGGCTTGCCCTGCTTGTCTGGCTGGACTCCTCTGGGGCAGTTTCAAGCCTCTTTCTGTGGGTCACTCTGAACATGGTGCTCTCCAGACGGGGTCTGGCCTGTGCCTCTGTGGAGCCAGGGCTGGACGTCTTGGGCTGCCGTTGGCCCCTTCGCTCTGATGGGATGGGCATTCCACACCCTGCCCAGGCAGCCCTGCCAGAGGGCAAAGGACAGTGGAGGCCCCTTCCCTCCAAGGACCCCCTCTCTCTTCCTGGACAGTTGGAAGTTCCCGCTTCCCACAAGTTAATCATTAGGGCTGCGATGGAGTTTGCCTTTCCCTGCCATGGAGCCCCACTCCCGCTTTGCAAGGGAGGAGCCTCTGCCTCGTTTACTCTGGCCTGGAGCCGTTGCGTGCAGCCAAGGGGAAGGGGAAGGAGCGAGGGCTGAGTAGGGGGTCTGCAGGCCCTTTTCCCAAAAAGCCAAATGAGCTGCTTCGCATTTCTGCCGGGCTCCTCTCTCGGGCGTGTGCGTGCAAGCCCTGCTGCTCTGTCCTTGACGTTCTCCGCCATCTTAGCTATTTCTGGCTCCCTCGTCCTGCCGCCATGGTGGCAGCAGCAGCCCCCGCACCACGCAGACTCCCCCAGCACCACAGCTGCTGCAAAGGCCCCGGACGGATGAGCGTGCGTGCCGGCGCGCTTTAATTGAATTACGCAATTCTGAGCAATTAAACGCAATCTTCTGCCTCGTAATCCCGTCGTTCCTGCCTGCTTCCCCCCTCCCTCCTTTCCATGTGTTTGATTAGACAGCTGTGCTTTTTTTGGGAGCTGCCGGTGCCAGCAGAGGCCCAAAATAGAACATGCGAAATGGACGGTGCACGTCTGCCTGCCTGCCTGCCTGCCTCCTTCCCTCCCTTCCTCCGCCCCCCCCCTACTGTACATTGCTGTCTGGGTGCCAGGAGCACATGCTCCGGCCCCCTCTCCTGGCTGCGCACACAAGCACCTTTCCCTCTGCCGCCGCCAAGGCGTTTCTGCGCAGCCCTGGCGAAAGGCAGCAGCCGAGAGGGTGATGGCGCTTGTTTTGTTTAAGCATGCAGTGGCAGAAAGCAGGGAATTGTCCTCCCCAGCCATCTGCTCACCTGGCTGCCTTCCATTCGCTCAGGAGACAGCGGCGTACGTGGGGACGAAGAGCCTCTTTCATTCCGTTGCCATGATAACAGGGCCGGTTTCGGAGTTTTAGCAGGGAAAGGGTTATTAACGCTTTGGGGAGAAGAAAGGTTATGAGGCTGCTGGAGTAACAGGGATTGTTCCTGGAAGTTTCGCCGCAACGCACAGAGAGGGGAGACCAGAAGCACGAAGGGTCCTTTCGGAGGCAGGAGCCACAGCTGACGGGGGCCACAAATAGGAGCCGCCCGCTGCCTGCCTTGCGTGGGCTGCTCACCCTAAGCACTCGTCTAGGTGGAAGGCTGGACGTCAGGAGAGCCCTGGGGGATCAGGCCAGTGTGGCCCATCTGGGCCAGTTCTCCCAGTGGCCAACCACCTGCAGACGGGAAGCCCAGAAGCAGGATTCAAAGCTGGGAGCTCTCTTTTTAAATATATATATATATATATATATATATTGAAAAAATTTAGGATATAAACATACAACATACAAAACATACAAAAATAGACATACGAAATAATAAACAATTAAAAACACACATCAATTTTCAGTAATATAACTTCCATATCCTTATTTCCTCCGACCTCCTCGTACTTCCCTTCTTTGTATTCCAATTCAGTTTGTTGGTTCAGCAAATCCTTACCATAGAACTTTTACCCATTTTTAATCCTTTTTTTTTCATATCTCCTAAAGCATTACAGTCGGAAACCACTTAATTTCTATCCAACATCTTTCTAACATTCATTGATTTTACAATATTTCTTTAAGTAGTCTTTAAATTTCTTCCAGTCTTCTTTCACCGACTCTTCTCCCTGGTCTCGGATTCTGCCAGTCATCTCGGCCAGTTCCATGCAGTCCATCAACTTCATCTGCCATTCTTCCCTGGTGGGTAAATCTTGTGTCTTCCAATACGAAGCTGGGAGCTCTCTCTGTCGCGTATTCCACGCGGCGTTTTCAGCGAAGCACTAAGAGTTCCAGGTTTTTCAGTGCAGTCCTTTTTAATGTGAGCTATATACAGGCATTTACAAAAGAAACAGTCCATACAGAGTACTTACAAACGAATACTCTCCACCACAGCACCACCACACTACTGCACAACCACCACACCCCCTGTTAAACAGGCTTTCCTTTTAAAACAGGTGATAGCCAATTACACTAATCACACTCCTGCTGAGTCACTCTGACCCAGCAGAGTATTGCATCATCCTGTTGAAGCCTGCAGACTTATCCAGTATCCTGCGAATCCCAACACTCTCCCCTCCTCCAATGTTTCCAACATTGCTGCCCCCCACTGCGGAGGGCAGAGTAGAGCCCTCCTAGCTGGTGGAGATCAATAGCCCTTTCCCTCCATGAATTTGTCCAGTCTTGTTTCAAACAGGTTGCCTTCAGCCTGGTGCCAAGCAACTCAAGGATTTCTGGCCGTGCAGCAGAGCTTTTTCTCTTTCTGCCCCCCACTCCCTCCTGCGTACCCCCTAAACCTGTTCTTCGGCTTCCCCTAGCTCTCCGGAGCAGATTTGGGAAGGGGGGAAAGGAGGGAAGTCCTTTTGTGCTAACAGTAATCCTTGCGCTGGCAGGATGCGGGAGCTGAATATCACCCAGGGCTGGAGCGCAAACTTTGCTTCCAGAGGATCCCCAGTATCTCCAGTTGAAAGAGGTCTCTGGTGGGTAGCAGGCCTGAGCGCAACCTCAGCTGGGAAACTGGAGAGAGAAACTGCTGTCAAGAGGAGGTCAACCAAAGATGTGGCATCATGAATCCATGTCTGGCCTCCTGGATGGTAAAGGGGTGTTGTTGTTTAGTCGTTTAGTCGTGTCCGCCTCTTCGTGACCCCCTGGACCAGAGCACACCAGGCCCTCCTGTCTTCCACTGCCTCCCGCAGTTTGGTCAAACTCATGCTGGTCTCTTCGAGAACACTATCCAACCATCTTGTCCTCTGTCGTCCCCTTCTCCTTGCACCCTCCATCTTTCCCAACATCAGGGTCTTTTCCAGGGAGACTTCTCTTCTCAGGTAAAGGGGTAGAATCATAGAATTGTAGAGTTGGAAGGGATCCCATGGGTTCTCTAGTCCAGCCCCCTGCAAGCCAGGAATATCAGCTAAAAGTACTTCCTGCTAACACCCTTCCTGCCCCCTTCGCATTGCCTATTAAGGACCAGGTCTGTTTGAATCCCAAGTGCACAGTCAGATGGGGCCAGAAGCAGCAGAAAGAAGCAGCACGTTGGTGACCCTCATGAATGGGAAAGTGTGTAGGGGGAACTAATCAAGTCCTCTTCCAGTCGAACTCCAGCCTCTTCCAGGGGTGAAAGCTGGCCTCCTCCCTGGCTCAGCACCTGCAGCCGAGCCCAGCATCTGGCTACCTGGGTTTATCCTGGCACCTGCCTTCAAGGAGATGCTCTTGCGCAGCAATCATGGATTTCGGTGGGACTTCCTTGCAGGAAACGAGCGCTCAAGCTCTGCTCATGCCTCTTCTGCGCCCGGCATCTTTGCAGCAGAAACTGAAGCATCTCGGCCGGCCGGCTTTATTTTTAGCTGGATTTCCAAGTGTGTTTTCTGTTCCTAAATGACTTGGAATGCGATGGGACGCAGCCAGCCCATCCACGGAGGCATTTGGCTCTCAGGGACCCGACTTCCTTGCCCTGTGCAGCCGGCCTCTGCATAGCAGGACTTCCACGGATCCTGGCTCAGGAGAAGCCTGCAGGGTTACGGTGCGGTCTGGTTTTATTTTTGTAGCCATCCGAGCCCCGGGATTATCAGCCTGCCACTGTCCTCTTCCGCAGCCATGCCAGAATCGGGGTGGAAGATGACGACCCGCCTCTCTTGCTTACTTAGAGCCTGGCGGGTCAGACTTCGCCTCTAATCCAGATTCTGAATTGGCCCAGTTCCCGCGGACCACGCTCAGAAGCAAAATGCCCTGCCTAGTCCTGATCCCAGCACAGGTGGCAGCAACTCCAGAGCTTCTAAGTTTTCTTATTATGTTTTAATCATCATTCTTGATTTCATGTTAAATCATCTGAGGGGTCCCCGGAGACATAAATTGACTAAAGGGCGCAAGTAAATTTGTAGTTGAGCACACAAGAAGAGGGCATAAGGAGAGCAGCTGGATCCGGCCCTGTGGCCCATCTACTTAACTACACATCCATGAAGAAGGACTTTCATTTCCCTGCCCTGAATACTCCAGCATTCGGCTCTATTGGAAGTCCCTAAGTCCTAGTGTTACAAGCAAGGGAGGAAAGCCTTTTTGCTGCCTGCTTTCTCTGTGCTGTGCCTTATTTCATAAATGTCTATCACGTCGCCTCTTCCTCGCGACCTGCGGGACCTGCTGCTGTAGTCGCTCTTCACACGACTGGACTTTGGGGTGCTGCTTATTTCCTGTGAAAACGCGATGACCAGCGGACAGGACTGGGAGTGGCTGTTGGCTCCAAGGTCTCTCAGCATTCAGACTGACAGTATAAGGGGAGAAGAAGACGGTTTGGCGGGGAAGTGGCCCCTTTGTTGAGATGCCCGTTGGAAAACCTCTGCTGGCTCTCCCTTGCACTTGCTTCTCTGGGGCTGCTTAGACCTCTCCCTACCCAGAGGAGGCAAACTGCAGCTGCCACCCAGGACAAGGGATTTGGAGCACCATTAAGGATAAAAAAAGATAAAGGACCCCTGACAGTTAAGTCCAGTTGCGAAGGACTCTGGGGTTGCGGCGCTCATCTCGCTTTACTGGCCAAGGGAGCCAACGTTTGTCTGCAGACAGTTTTTCATGTGCCCAGCATGACTAAGCCGCTTCTGGCGAACCAGAGCAGCACACGTGTCAGGGGTTTAGGAGCAGAGGCACGGGCAAGGGAGGAAACAGAGAGCGAAGGGGAGGAGGCAGAAGAAAAGATGAGTGATGACGACGACCCGAGATCTCCTAGTCTTTCCAGTGAATCAGAGGATTCACAGAAAGGAGCACCAGTGGCCAGGGCAAGGGGGGAGTCTAGGGGGGCACCCCAGGAAGATAGAGCCAGAGGGGACTCAGGGGGGAGCAGCTGGAAATCGGGACCAGCGTCACCGCCAGGAAGCAGGGAAGAGGAAGGGAGCCAGGGGGGAAGCGCTGGCAGCTCACCACAGGAGGGAGGGCATGAGTCAGGAGTGGCCACACCTCCATCGGGGAGCGAAGAAACGGTTAAGAGGAAAGTGGAAGGTTGGGCGCGCGCGCCAAGTTCAAATGCAGAGGAAGGCGGCGCAGTAAGCAGCCCCGAAAGGGAACCAGGTCCTAAAGCCCGGCGCAAGGAGGCAGGAGGGTCCGGGTCAGCGTCAGAAGAATCCCGGAAGGAAGAAGCCCCGGGGGGTAGAGGGACCCAGAGGAGGACAGTCAGGCGGAAAAGGTGGAGCAAGGCTAGGATATTAAGTTGGTGCACACGGGGCGGAGACTCAGACGGAGCTTCGCCGACCTAGCTACTAGACGTAGAGTTGCGCGCAGCAGCGTGAGAATGGAAACTGTAATTCAATAAAGACTTTTACTTAATGATCGCTGGCTAGCGTGATCCTCTGTGAGCTAGGATCTTCAAGCAGCTCTGACAGTAAGCTCCGTCTCCCTCTTGTGGGCATCTACAGCCTCGAGGAGGGGAGAGAAACAGGTGCCTACTAGCGAGCTCACGAACGGCAGACGACATGACGGCTGAGCAGCAGATAGAGGAACTCAGAAACGCAGTGGCACAACTGAACGCCGAGGCTCTCGCATCCAGGAAGAGAGAGGAGGAGGCAGCTGCCGCCTGCAGGGATCTCCAGGTCAGGTTAGACGTGCTGACAAAGCAGACACCCCGGCAGGAGGGAATTGGGTTGGCGAGACGGACAGGCGGGCTGGTCTCTCACTTCGATGGGAACCTGCAACAGTATCCCAACTTTAGAGCCGACGTACTGTGCGCACTGCAACTGCTGCATAAAGACTTTAGAGATGAACAAGAGAGAGTGGGATTCATCATGTCCCATTTGCATGGGGATGCGAAAGCATGGCTACGCAATTTATGGAGAGATAAGGATCCGGCGCTCCAGAATGCAGATGCCTTTATTAAAGCGATGGATGGGTGTTTTTTATCAAGTATTGACGTGGATCTTGCACGGAAGGAGGTGCATGGGCTGAGACAAGGGAGGGCCAGCGTCAGGCAGTATCATGCCCGCTTTTTCGCCTTGGTCAGTGCCCTGGAATGGGACAGAGATTCGGCTCCTGTAAGAGACCTCTTTTGGGAGGGGCTGCACAACTCGATTAAAGATGAGATCGCGAGGGGGGAGAGACCCCGAACCACCCAGGAGGTCGTTCAGAGGGCACTGGCAGTGGGGGTGAGGCTGGAAGGACGTCCGTGGAGCAGGGACGAAGGGCGTGGAGGGCGCGAACCAGCCGGGGGCCCCTCCTTCCTTCCCAGAGAAGCAGCGCGGGCGCAATCCACGCCTCCGCCAGGAGGAGGAGCCGAACCTATGGAGGTTGGAGGTGCAAGGGCTCAGTCAGCAACCAGAGCCCTAGCACCGGCAGCAGTGAAAGCGAAGCCTCCTAGAGGGAACAGGAAGTGTTACGTCTGTGAGGAGCCAGGGCATATGGCAAAAGAGTGTCCCCAGAGGCCCCACAAGCTCACTGCAGCCTCAGCAATGGTGACTGCAGCAACGCAGCAAGGAGGACCACAGCAGGGAAACGACGCTGTCTGGCTGGAGGAAGAGGCACTGGGGCCCAGCCAGACGTGTTAGTGACGCAGTCCCCAGAGATTTTACAGCCCGTGAACCCCCTCCCGCCCAAACCAGTAGTGAGGCTCACAGCATCTCTCCAGCTGCCCAATGGAATCACCATGGACGTGCCAATCACCATTGACTCAGGCAGCAATGCGGACTTTATAGGGCAGGACTTTGTCGACAGGCACGCTGTGCAGTTGCTGCCGGCCACACTGCCCCTGCAGGTTGTCACGGTGGATGGCAGGGAGCTGCTCGGGGGGCAAGTGGTGAAGCAGACGCCACCAATGGTGATGCGACTTGGGAATCACAGAGAAATCATCAGCTTCAACGTCACTCAACTATCTGACACGCCCATTGTATTGGGCATGAGTTGGCTGGACAAGCACAGCCCAACGATGGCTTGGTACCAGAGGCAGCTGACCTTCGGCTCTTCCTTTTGTGCTGAACACTGCATCGTGCCCAGGCAGGAAGGAGAGGAAGAGGAGTCACAGCTGCTGCTAGGCACGCTGCAAGCGATTCCCCACAAGTACGCTGAATTTTTGGAAGTTTTCTGCGAGAAGGAGGCAGACAGGCTACCCCCTCACAGACCATATGACTGCAAAATTGACCTGCTGCCGGGGGCGGCGCTGCCTAAAGGGAAACTGTATTCCATGTCAGAGGACGAACTGCAAGAACTCAAGGAGTTCATTGATCATAATTTGCAGCGCGGCTTCATCCGGGAGTCCAGGGCAGTGGGGGGCAGTCCCGTATTCTTTGTTAAGAAGCGGGACACGCCCCAAAAGAGACTCGTAGTGGATTACAGGATTTTGAACAGTGTGACTAGGCCATCGGACTTCCCCATGCCCCGAATTGACGACCTCCTCGCAAAGGTACGGAAGGGCAGAGTGTTCACCAAGTTGGACCTGCGGGGGGCGTACAACCTCATTCGCATGCGGGAGGGTGATGAGTGGAAGACAGCCATGTTCACGCCACTGGGGACCTACGAATATAGAGTTATGCCTTTTGGATTGCAAAATGGCTCCCACGTTTTTCAAGCGTTTATGCATCACGTGTTGGCGGGACTTCTCTACAAGACGTGCGTCTGTTTCTTAGATGACATCCTGATCTTTTCGGAGTCGCAGCAGGAGCATGACAAACACGTCAAGGAAGTGCTGAGCAGGCTAAAGCAACATAGGCTCTACGCCAAGCTGGAGAAGTGCCAATTTGACGTGCCGGAGGTGGATTTTCTGGGCTACAAGCTGTCTGACAAGGGGCTCGCCATGGACAGCGCCAAGGTTCGAGCGGTGTTGGATTGGAAGAGCCCGCGCAACCGGAAGGAGGTCCAACGGTTTGTCGGCTTTGCGAACTCCTATCGCAAGTTTATCAAGGGCTTCGCGATGCAGACGGCGGCCATCACTGACACGCTTAGCTCCAAAAAAAAGAAGTTCATTTGGACAGAGCAGGCGGAGCAGTCCTTTCAGGCACTCAAGCGTCTCTTCGCGTCGGAAGAGCAGCTGCTTCATGTCAACCCCAGCAAGCCGATGAGGGTGGAGACAGACGCCTCGGACAGAGCCGTGGGGGCGGTCCTGCTGCAGAAAGACCCACAGGGGGTGTGGCGACCGGGAGCGTTTTACTCCAGGAAGCTCAGCAAGTCCGAGCAGAACTACACCATATGGGACAGGGAGTTGCTGGCCATTCACGCAGCGTTCAAGGCGTGGAGGCACTTTCTGATCGGCGCCAAGCACACGGTGCAGGTTTGCACGGACCACAAGAATCTAGAGCACTGGCGCACGGCACAGTTCCTGAACCAGAGGCAGATACGTTGGGCTGAGTTCTTTGCGAACTTCGACTTCCGAATAGAGTATGTCCCGGGGGACACCAACATCATGGCAGACGCTCTCTCCCGTAAGCCACAGTATCTGGAGGACGCAACACCAGCGGCCGCCATGCACATCTTCGCACCAACAGTGTGGGCGTGCGCCGCGGCGACCGTGGACCTAGAGGCGGTGCGACGAGCGTTGCAGGGGGACTCCTTCGCACAAGCAAAGATGGCAGAGGTGCAAAGGGGCAAGGCAGCGGCCGACGGTTTCCAGCTAAGAGATGGATTGCTCATCCGTAAAGGGGCCATCTACGTGCCGGGAGACGAACTTCGAGCCAAGGTGCTGCAGCAGCTGCACGACGCGCCCACGGCCGGGCACTTTGGCAAGGAGAAGACGGTGGAATTAGTAGCCAGGGATTTCTGTTGGCCTGGAATGAGAGGGGAGGTCGCAGACTACGTGGCGAGGTGTGACACCTGCCAGAGGGCCAAACCAGTGCACAAACCGCCGGCCGGACTGTTGGAACCGCTGCAAACTCCGGTCGAACCTTGGGAAAGGGTGGCCCTGGACTTTGTCACGGATCTGCCCAGCTCAAGGGGCAAGACGGCAGTGCTGGTGGTGGTGGACCTGTTTTCCAAGATGGCGCATTTCATTCCGTGTGCTAAGGTGGCCACGGCGGAGCAAACCGCCAAACTGTTCATAGACCACGTGTTCAAGGTTCACGGTCTGCCACGGTCTATTCTGTCCGACCGGGGGCGGCAGTTCATCTCGAATTTCTGGCAGAAGCTGATGGGCTTCCTGAACGTCAAGATCAACCTGGCGTCGGCGAGACACCCGCAGACCAACGGGCAAGCGGAACGGGTCAATGCCATCATGCAGCAGTACCTGAGATGTTATGCAAATCAACAGCCTGCGACGTGGGTGGATTACCTGCCGCTTGCCGAGTTCGCCTACAACAACACGAAGCACGTGTCCACGGGGGTCACGCCGTTCTTCGCCAACAACGGGAGGCACCCCAGAACCTTCCCGGGACTGGAAAGAATGGGGGAGGGGGAGCCGCAGACAGCAGATGCGTTCGCGTCGGAGCTGCAGGAAGTCCACGATCAGCTGAGGCGCCACCTGGAGCTGGCCAAACACGCATACAAGGTACAAGCGGACAAGCACAGAAGGGTTGGCGAAGAGCTCCACGTGGGAGACTGGGTTTGGTTAGCAGCCCACGCAGTGCCGGCCAGGTCGTTGGCCAAGAAGAAACTAGGGCATAAACAACTGGGGCCCTACCAAGTCGAAGAGCAGGTCAACCCGGTAGCTTTCAGACTGGCACTTCCGGAGGGTTCCAGAATGCATCCGGTATTCCACAGATCGGTGCTCACTCCCTACAAGGCACCGCACAGGTTCCAGGAACCCGGAACGGCGCCGAGTCCGGCTAGAGACAGAACAGGGCACGCGGGAGTGGCACAGAAGGAGCGCATCAACGAAGTCACGGAGATTTTGGACTCCAGATGGGGGGAAGAGGGGGTAGAATACTTTCTCGCCAAGGAGGGCACCCCGGCCAGTGCGAACAGCTGGGTGCCGGGCTACGCCTTAGACGAACCTCTGCTCAAAGACGAGTTTCATGCCCTCTTCCCACATAGACCTATGCCAGCAGACTTTTTCGACGACTGGCTTTTCACGCCCACGCTTTCGGCCAGCACGTTCCGGGGGTTCGACTCGGACGAGGAACCGACACGAGACGTCCGTTCCCCGGAGGGGTCACCCTCGGGATCTGCCTCAGAACCCTCGTATTGGTGGGACGATAGGCCAGAGGAGCAGTTCCGCAGAAAGTGGCTGGAATGCTCAGGACGAGCAACGCCGCCAGGAGGAAGTGAGGGAGAGACGGACATGGACATTTTCGGGGACGACCCTGGTTTCGAGCACGGCGGCACAGAGATGGAAGCGGAGGTGACCGTCGTCGACGAGAGCAGGGAGGAAGACCCGGGAGAGTTCAGATGGAGGCCCGCCACGGGAAGCGACCGATATCCGACGTTCGTCCCTTTGCAACAGCAGCCCCCAGCTCCAGCACCGGAAGGAGGGGAGGGGGGAATGGGGGGCTTCGAGGGGGGATGGATGTCAGGGGTTTAGGAGCAGAGGCACGGGCAAGGGAGGAAACAGAGAGCGAAGGGGAGGAGGCAGAAGAAAAGATGAGTGATGACGACGACCTGAGATCTCCTAGTCTTTCCAGTGAATCAGAGGATTCACAGAAAGGAGCACCAGTGGCCAGGGCAAGGGGGGAGTCTAGGGGGGCACCCCAGGAAGATAGAGCCAGAGGGGACTCAGGGGGGAGCAGCTGGAAATCGGGACCAGCGTCACCGCCAGGAAGCAGGGAAGAGGAAGGGAGCCAGGGGGGAAGCGCTGGCAGCTCACCACAGGAGGGAGGGCATGAGTCAGGAGTGGCCACACCTCCATCGGGGAGCGAAGAAACGGTTAAGAGGAAAGTGGAAGGTTGGGCGCGCGCGCCAAGTTCAAATGCAGAGGAAGGCGGCGCAGTAAGCAGCCCCGAAAGGGAACCAGGTCCTAAAGCCCGGCGCAAGGAGGCAGGAGGGTCCGGGTCAGCGTCAGAAGAATCCCGGAAGGAAGAAGCCCCGGGGGGTAGAGGGACCCAGAGGAGGACAGTCAGGCGGAAAAGGTGGAGCAAGGCTAGGATATTAAGTTGGTGCACACGGGGCGGAGACTCAGACGGAGCTTCGCCGACCTAGCTACTAGACGTAGAGTTGCGCGCAGCAGCGTGAGAATGGAAACTGTAATTCAATAAAGACTTTTACTTAATGATCGCTGGCTAGCGTGATCCTCTGTGAGCTAGGATCTTCAAGCAGCTCTGACAACACGGAAACGCCGTTTACCTTCCCGGCGGAGCAGTACCTATTTATCTACTTGCACTGGCGTGCTTTCGAACTGCTAGGATGGCAGGAGCTGGGACCGAGCAACAGGAGCTCACCCCGTCGCAGGGATTCGAACCACCAACCTTCCTATCGGCAAGCCCAAGAGACTCAGTGGTTTATGCTACAGCACCACCCACGTCCAGGGTGCAAGACCAGGAAAGTAGACCAGCCTCCTTCAGCTTGGAGCCTCCAGGTGTTTGGCACTCCAAGTCTCATCAGCCCTGTCTGGGGCTGATGGCAGTTGTGGTCCAAACACCTGGGGGGCAACAGCTTGGCTAGGGGAGGCCCATCTTGGGCGCGAACTGCAAGGAAGCCACGTCGCACACAAGTCCCATACCAGGGAATACTGTGGTGCAAATTCCATCCGCCTCAGAGAAATTCCCTGTGGATCGTGCCCTGTGTTGGTAAACTTCAGATCTCTGAAATTGGAATCCGCAGGGCCAGCAGCCCTGTCCCCTCCCCCCCCAAAAGGCCAGCTGATTAGAAATGTATGTGCAAATGCACTCTGCCCCCCACGAGGAATTCTCCAGCTGGACCAGCTTTTCCTCTGGCGTTGGGGGAAGTACGATTCAGTAATGGAATTTCTTTTCCCATCTGATGGCAAAGGAGTCGAGTTTACTTGGCCCGCTGTCAGGAGCTGAGGTCACCTGCTGGCACTGACTTTTTTGCAGGCAGAGTCGTCTCTCCAAAACGGAGCCCCCCATTCTGAAATGAGAGAGGCCCCTCTCACCTCTCCCTGCTACCTTGGGCCACTCATGCGGTGATGGTGATCTCCTGATGGCAGCAGCAGCCTCCAAGAGCCCAGTTGGCCACCTCTTTGCCCGGCTTCTGCTGCCCGCTGGGAATCCCTGCTGACATGAAGTCTCTCTCTGTGCTGGGAGTCTGTGGAGCTCCATCCCAGCTGCTGTTCTTTGTGGGCAGACACATGGCACCCCTGCCCTTCCGTTTCTGAAATGCCTCTCTTGGTTTGCAGAAGGTTTCCTTTGCCTCCTTCACCAGGCAGAATTTCTAAATATCTTCAGGGCTCCGCATGGTGGCCAGGTAGATATCCCAATCCCTAAACTGGGCAGGACATGGGGGTCGTGTCCCTCATCCCCTGCTTGCCCACAAACCCCTTGGAGACTTTAAAAACGGTGGCTGGTAGATTTTGACAGGTCTCTCTTCTGCATGGTCACCTAAGCCTCCTTTCTAAAAAAGTAAAAATACAATACAATCACATCTTATGCGTACCTAATATGCATGATTTCAACCATACGCAGATGAAGGCAGGCCGGTTGAAACTGTTCAAGTTAAATCTAAGCAAATTGGAGAGCTTAAAATCTCTTTTTGCACCAGGTCTGCTTGGGGTTACCCAGCACCTAAAGTGCCTTCAAGCTCTCTGCCTTGCTTGCTGGGCAAGGCCTGCTTAGCGCACAGCCTCTGGGAGTACAGGGGATTCTTCCTGTCTCCCTCTCACCCAGCAATGTGTGATTTCCCTGTATTTGCAGAACCCTTAGAAGGGAGCATGCAATTGTGCTGCACTGATTTCTGTGAGCTTGCCTGGGAGCCTTTTGGGCTAAGTGGCAGAGCAGCAGTGCCGCAAAGCAGATCCTGCCAGCTTCCCCTGGGCAGTGGCAGCCGCCTCAGGGTGTCAGGATGGAGCTTTGCGGGGGCTGAGCTATGCTGTTGTGTGTCCCACTATTTTGCTGCATGTGACACGACTCCAAGAAACCCTTGGAAGAAAGTTTAATTTAGCCCCACTCTGCATGCGCTGTTCCTCTCCTGCCACCGGCAGCCCAGTGATTCCCCACATGGGGGGCCACAGCGTGGCTCCTGAGACCACACCTGTGACTGCAGGGCCAGCGTGGGTCTGGGGGCACAGCAGGCGTGGCGTTTCACTCCAAACGCCTCCGTGTCTCGCCTGTGGGTCCCAACTGGCTGCAGGGAGTCCACGTGGAGTTTTGCAAATGGGTTTGTGTCCCAGGTCTCTGCCTCTCAGGTGTGGGGGCTGTTTATTTGGTTGGGATTCCAGGCTCCATCCTTCCCTCATTCCCAGAGTTCCCTCTGAGCAGCTGCATCCTTGTGGTCAGTTTCCTCATCTGCTTGCCTGGAGAGGTGGAAGAGGGTTCATCTGGCTGTGGCTTGCCTGCCTCATCCTGCAATAGCCTTTTGGCTGCACCTTGGGCCTTTTGCTGGGTCTGTGCTCTGGTGCTGAGTCCTACCCTTCCGTTCCTGACTCTCCAGGGAGCCTCTGCTACGTCTTTGCTGTTGAAAACCCCCCTGGGGATGTGAGTGGTATTTAAATCTGTCTAAGCCAAGCACAGACCCTCTTCGGTGCGAACCTTGAATCTCAGGAGGTGTGTGGGTGAAAAACCACCAGCAGACCTTTGTTGGCAGAAAAGGAAAATGAGGTTTTTCTGCCTTGTGTTTCTGCATCTTGCAAGAGAAACCCCACGAGGAGGTTTTGCGTTGTTTTCCTTCCTCCTTTCCCCATCTGGGGCCGGAACCTTCGGGGAGTGCTTTGCCGTAACAACCGCAGGCTGCGTTTCGTTTCGGGATCTGCAGGGCTGCTGCCCACTCCTTTCCCTGGAGGAGATTAAGTCCCGGCTGCTCTTGCTGGCAAAGAGGAAGGTCTCTGCCATCAAGGAATCTTGACCTCTAGTCCGTCAGCATCTTTCCCCCAATATCTGCATCAGGGTTGTTACCGGAAAGTATGTTGGAAAAGGGGTGCAAAAACAGGAGGTGGGAACTCCCTGCTGCGGCCACTTTCGTGCTAGGATCCATATTTGCCGTGGTCTTTCTCAGTGAAATCTTGAATGCGCTTCTGTGTATTTACAGGCATGTTTGTAGGAAGTGGTGATGAGGGAAACAAAGCAGACAGACTTGGAGTTTCATCCTGCGGTCAAAATCTTGCTGCTGCAACAACAACCTCCCACCGCCCCACTTTTGTTTTTCCTCCTTGGGGCACAAGACAGCAGTCGTCAGGATTCAGCGCCAGCATCCCAATACTGGGGAAGCCCAGTGTCCCAGGGGCCCTGGAGCAGAATATCTGCCAAAGTGGGCAAGGCTAAGAGCTTTGGCCTATTCCTTCCTTGGTCGCCCAGAGCCACGTGGGGCAGCGTGCCAGGGGATTTGAACCTTGCAGCTGGCACCTCTGCCCCTCCGGGCAGGAAGGCTGTGCAACCCAGGGGGAATCCCAGGCTGAGGGTACAGTGGTACCTCGGGATGCGAATGGGATCCGTTCCAGAGCCCCGTTTGCATCCTGAATGGAACGTAAGACGCGATGGCTCATCTCCAAGTGCGCGGGTCGTGTTTTGCCGCTTCTGCGCATGCTCGTGATGTCATTTTGAGTGTCTGCCCATGCGCGAGTGGCAAAACCCGGATGTAACGCGCTTCGTTACTTCCGGGTTGCCGCAGAGCGCAACCCGAAAGCGCTCAACCTGAAGCACATTCAACTCGAGGTATGACTCTATACTAAATAGGGAACACAAAGACACAAAGCTGACAGCTGGAACGAGCGAGGGCCCCTGCAGTGTAGGCCAGAGAGCCATGTCTCTGGCTTGCGCCTGACGTGCCCAGGTGGGCAGAGGCAGCCTTCCCCAACGACTCCCGCCAGCCCCAGCCAAGAGCCTCTGTTGCTCCTCTGAACTGCCAGGCAACGCAGGGGCAGAAGGGAGTCCAGGGCTCTCCTGTGGGATAAGCAGCCCTTCATCCGTCTATCGCTGGGAGACCCTCATCAGCGCAGGCTGGCAAGCTGCAAACAAGAAAACTCCATCAACTTCTGGTTTGACCTTGAGGCTCCTCTAGATACCAGAGTCCCTGCTGTGGATTCCCTGTGCTGGCAGGAGGCTTGTGATGGAGCAGGATCTGGCTGATCACTAAATCCTGAGCAAACTCCTCTCAGAGGCCAGTTTAGGGTGGCTGAAAGCAGACCCAAAGGTCTCCGTTTGGGTCTTAGGAGAGGCAGTGCCGGGGGGGGGGCTGCTGCAAAACCCACCCCGGCCCAGAGAGACCCCCTGCCATCCCTCGAGCGAAGCTCTGTCGAAACCTGCTTCCCCCGACTTACTTTTGTGGGCATTGCCAGGCACCCTCCGCTCCGGTGACGACACAGTTTCCATAGTAGCAAATGTGGTTCGAAGGCAGGGGGCTGTTTCTTTAAGAAAAGAATGTAAAAGAGGATAAAGACCAGATGAAACAACAGCCCAAGCTGAAGGAGAGAGGATGTGTTGGGCCTGTAAAATGTTAATGGGGTAATTATGGCATTAGTCACAAGCACTGAGGCCTCGGCAGCCATGAGCCCTTCCGGCCGGCTGTGTGACACGGTGTGCAACTCAGCGCATAGAGAGGGGAGCACAGTGAAAGTGCTACTGTCACATGTCAAATTAGGCACGGCACCAAGACGGAAAGGGAGCGCTCCCCTCTGCCAGCCAGTATATTGAAGTATCTGGGCCCAAACACCCCCCTGGACCTCATGCCTTCCCCAACCTTGTGGCTTCTGGATGTTGTGGACAAGCCTTGGCTGACTGAGGTTGCAGTCCTTCAGGACGCAAGAAGAGCCTGCTGGATCCGGCCAGCATCCTGTTCTCTGGGAAACCTGCAAGCCAGAACCGGAGCACCGGAGCAGCCTTTGCCCCTCATGTGGGTTCCATCCTGGCTCTTGTAGCCTTTGAGAGCCCTCTCCTTCTCCATGAATTTGTCTCTTCCTCTTTCAGAGCCATCCAAATTGGGGCCATCCCTGCCTCCCATAGTTTAACGCTGTGCTGCAGGAAGGACTGTATTCCACCTGCCCTCAGTCTCCCAACACCCACCTTCCTTGATTCCAGCGTTATATGAGAGAGAGAACTTTCCTCTCTCGCTTCCTTCTTGCCAGGCATAATTTCCTGAGCTGCCCTTTTCTGCAGATCATCCGAAGGGCACAAGGCCTGTGACTTTTCCAGAGCCTCCCCTCCTGTCCTTTTCCACTCCAGCCCAAGATTTCCTCCTCTGACATCTGTTCCATGTGGGCCACCAGCTCCGCACTCACATCTCCCCAGGGTTGCCCTGTGGGCTCTTGTCTTCACATCACTGAACACCCGCTGCAAATGCGCTGAATTTCAGGCCGGGCTTTGGGGACCAAGAGACGTCTCCTGCACTTCATTCCTTAAAATCTTGGTATTTTGCTCTCCAAGAACTCAACTTACACTATTTTTGCTACTTGCTTTCATTTATTATTTGGGCTGCCCCATAACTAAAGGTTACCTGGTGGCCTCAGAGCGAGAATAAAAAGGTTTAAAACAGGAGCCCCAACCATAAAACGCTTAAAAAACCATGATCCAGCATAAAACTTGAGGAACAGGAAATACTACAAGCTTTAAACTAGGAACATGTTTTGCAGGCAAGTTGGTTTGATGCCACCAGGGGATGTGGCTTTTGGGGGCGATTTGATTTAGAATCATAGAATTGTAGAGCTGGAAGGGAACTCCAAGGGTCCTCTAGTCCAGCCCCCTGCAATGCAAGAATCTCAGCTAAAGCACCCCTTGCATGTCCTTTTGCCTAAGCTAAGAGTTTGATGTTCCTGAGGTTGGCTCCCGCCTTCTGCTTTTGGAAGAGCTGTTCAGAAGGAGATAACTCCTCAACGGGTCTCTATCTCTTGTTTCAGGCTCAGGCCGCAGGGTCTCCTCCGACCTCCCCCAGCCACGGGACGGGGCGCTCCATGCCCATGCCAGTCCGGTCCACCTCCGCCGGCTCCACTCCAACTCACGTGCCCCAAGACTCCCTGGCGGGAGTCGGAGGAGACGTCCAGGAAGCGTTTGCACAAGGTGAGGGTTTTGAGAACCCTGCGGCACTTGATAGCTGTGTGGGTGCAATTTTGTGCCTTTGTATATAGTGCGCAGACAAATTCGTTTCATGGGTTTGGGCCCAGTTCGCCCATCAGTTAAGGTCATCTTGAATCCCGATTCTGCAGCGATAGCTACCCCTCCCATTTGTCCTCCTCAAATTTGGATGTTGGGTGCTCGCCTGCCAAATGCACAGGCAGAAAAATAGGACCTAAACAGCCCCACTTGGGAAGCCCCCTCAGTGCTAAGAGGAATTTTGGGTGAGTTGTCAATTAACCTTACATATATGCCTACCTACGCATAAAAGGGGGGAATGTGTTAAACACGTTACCTTCTATTAGTAATTGCATGATGTAACTCCTTTCAATTTTTCCCATTTGCATTTTGGAAATCAAATGTTTTAAAGGAACAACAACTTCCCATGCCTTTCCTTCCTGGGAACCTAATGTATTTTTTAAAATAAGTGTGTAAGATCTTGAGTCTGAGAAGCACTGCTGGTCCTTGCGTCCTAAAGGGGCTTCTCCGGTGCCTCCCCCTCAAGCCAGCCCACCCCCTCATTGAGCATCACAAAGACAGCCAGTGTGGTGTCTGGTTAGAGTGCTGGGACTCCAGAACTGGGAGAGAGCAGGGTTCGAATCCCCACTTGGCCACAAAGCTCACTGATGTGGCCTTCGGCTGGTCGCTGCCTCTCAGCTGTTTTGTGGGGATTCTATGAGGAAGAAGAGAACCATAGCAGTCTTCAAACAAAAACATCTTGGAGGTCCCGGGCCACAGGGAGGTTAGGCTGGCCTCAACCAGAGCCAGGTCTTTTTCGGCTGTGGCCCCGATTTGGTGGAACGCTCTGTCCCAAGAGACCAGGGCCCTGCGGGACTTGACATCTTTCCGCAGGGCCTGCAAGATGGAGCTGTTCCACCAGGCCTTTGGCCAAGGCGCAGTCTGACCCCCTCCCTTAGTAATTCTTCACAGAACTCTAGCTCAATGGTTGCCATGAATTTGATTTGAACTGGTTTTATAATGAATTGATTTTAGAATGCTGTATTATTTTACTGTTGTTAGCTGCTCTGAGCCCGGCTTCGGCTGGGGAGGGCGGGATATAAATAAAAAATTATTATTATTGTTGTTGTTGTTGTTGTTGTTGTTGTTAAATCTTCCACCTTGAGCTCTGTGGAGGAAAAGATGGGATATAAATAAATCAGGAGCCTGAATAGCAGGTGCAGACTGTTCCCCTCAAGGATTTATTGGGAAGCTGGCTGTCGCATCGAAAGGCCAACTGTCTCAGGGCAGGGGGCATTTCGGGTTCAGACTCTCAGACTCCACATCACGGGCAAGGCAGAGGGGCCCCTGTGTGGCTCCTCACGTTCCTTACCGCCTCCGTTTCTTCCCCAGGGACCCGGCGAAACCTCCGTAACGATTTGCTGGTAGCAGCCGACTCGATCACGAACACAATGTCCTCGTTGGTGAAGGAGCTTCATTCGGGTAAGTGGGAGAGTGGAGGGCAGGAGCCAAGCCAGCAGGTTCAGCCAGCATCCTCTGGCCGGGGCAAGGGTGTCTTCAGAGCACTCTGCCCCAAGGCTTTGTTGACCAGGAGCACTTGGCGCAAGAAGCCCACCTTCCTCTGTTTCTTCCATATTGCTTCCATATTCCTCTACGCCACAGGAGCGGCAAGGATCCTAATTGCTAAAAACTGGGGGGGGGGGGAGAAATTGCACCAACAAAAAAGAAATGGCAAGACAAACTGTTAGAGTACATTGAACTGGCTAGATCAGGGGTCTGCAACCCGCGGCTCCGGAGCCGCATGTGGCTCTTTTACACCTTTGCCGCGGCTCCGGGGCGGATACTAGCGAGGGGAGGAGGCGCATTGTGCGCCCCAACACTCCCCACTGTGGCGGGCGCTGTACTGGCTGTGACGTCACATGGGGGCGGTGCGTGCGTTAGTCACGCACCGTCCCAACGTCACCTTTCTGGTTTTGCGGCTCCGAGTTTTTTTTTCCTTCGGAAACGGGTCCAAGTGGCTCTTTTTGTCTTAAAGGTTGCAGACCCCAGGGCTAGATTAACAGAGGCAATTCGAGATCACACTAGACAAGAGTTTCAAAAAGCATGGGGGAAATGCAGAGAATACTTCACAAAACAGTGCCCTAAAATTCATACCTGGACTTGTTTTGATTAATGTCTGCAGGAGACTTTGTGGATATTTAAGTTATAATTAGAAAAATCTTAATAATTATTCATAAAGGAAATAAGCTTATAAGAAGTAAATAAGGAGGCCAGATACAGGATAAAGGAAGTCTTTTATTTGGTTGTTTGTATTGTTGTATGTTTAATGAGGGTGGATTTCTGTATTGGGGGGGAGGGGTTATGTTATGTTGTAAATAAAATTTCCAGTAAAAATTTAAAAAATAACAAAGCCCACCTGCGGGGTGTGGGGCCAACACACAGGAAGAGCTTCGTCTTCCTCAAGAGCAAGGTTGCACAGTGACTGCAAGCAGACACTTCCAGTTTGGAATGCCCTGTTGGGGAACTGGGGGCAGTTCTTGAGTTCCACTGGAACGAGCCCCGTATTCTCCAGCTGCCAAACAGCTAATAGCCAAGAAAAACCCGTGACCCTCAGGCAGCCACTTTCCGCATTGCAACAGGTATATGGAAGGGAGGTCTCTGGTCCACCTGCCTCCATCCAGCTTTCCCTGCAGACTGACTGGCTGGTGGGTTTGAGGCCTGGGGGGGGGGGACATGATGCCTCTGCCCTGCTTGTGGGGAACAAAACCGGGGAGAGACAACTTACTTGCAATGGAGGCAGCTAACTAGTGCTACGCGAAATTTTTGCAGGGTTCATGTTTTGCAGGGGAAATGGCTGTTAAGAGTTGTTTGACAGTGGAATTTGCTGCCAAGGAGTGTGGTGGAGTCTCCTCCTTCTTTGGAGGTCTTTAAGCAGAGGCTTGACAACCATATGTCAGGAGTGCTCTGATGGTGTTTCCTGCTTGGCAGGGGGTTGGACTCGATGGCCCTTGTGGTCTCTTCCAACTCTAGGATTCTATGATTCTAAGTGGGTGGCAAAGATAGTTGTGGAAAAGTCACTACTTTTTGCTCAATTTTCCATGCCTGTTTGCAGCCCTGCTCCTCCCCAGCCAGCCGCTTCTTTGACCTTCCTTCCTTCCTTCCTTCCTTCCTTCCTTCCTTCCTTCCTTCCTTCCTTCCTGCCCCTCCAGTGAGCAATGCCATCCAGCTGAGGATTGTGGAGCTAAACTAATTAAACCACAGAATTGCATGGCCAGCTGGGTGGCTCTGACTACCTGACAGTGTCCCTAAGTAAGGGCAGATGAAGCCTTTTCGTGGCCCTCACTAAAAAAGGGGGAGGCGAGGGAAGAGGGAGCCCAAGTCAGGCTGAGCTGGAAGTTTCATTTGCCCACAAGGACTGGCAAGAAAAGGTCCATCCCAAACCAGCTCTTGATTGCGTGTGATTGTGCAGGCCTCGTTATGTGTGGCTGCCAAGACTTTGCTGGACTTAGGAGAAGTCTGCCGTCAGAATGGAGAAGCAAGTTGTCTGGATGCGCTGGGGAAACTCTTCTGAGCAGGTTGGAAGGGCCTTGGGCTAGATAAGTTCAGGTGGATGAAATCTCTTCTGGTCATACATCCAGGAGTATCTTATCTACTTTAGGAGGGAGGTTGGATGTCTCCCAGTTCTGATTCATAGAAGCACAGGGCTGTAGAGTTGGAAGGGACCCTGAGGGTCATCCAGTCCAACCCCCTACAGTGCTAGAATCTCAGCGAAAGAATCACCCAACCTCTGCTTGGAAACCTCCAAGGAAGGAGAGTCCACCACCTTCCAAAGTTCTCTTCCATTCCTTGCATTCCCAGAGAGCAGCTTGAGCCCTCCTGGTCCTTCTGGAGCACAGCTTAACAGGGGGAAGGGCTGCAAGCCCACCCCACCCCTGCCTTCCCTGTGGCCTCTCTGGGCCTGGAAGGAGGCCTTCCTATGTGTGGGAAATGCCCAGGCCTGTGGCAAAGGTGGCCTCTGGCAAGATGGAGCCCTGTGTCTTCCCATCAGGGTGGGGGCTTAGCAAGGCTGCCTCCTTCCCTCCCCTCCTCGCTCTGGGAAAAGGCAGCCTCTTGGGCAATAACATTCGGCAACAAAGCAGGGCTTGTTCTGCCGGCGGCGGCTGCGCTGAGCTCTTGGGCTGTGCAGGGAGATGACAGATGAAACAGACTGCAGGCTCCCACTTTGATAAGATGCAGGCCAGGGGACCCTGGAAAGTGTCTGGAAGGATCTCATTTGCGTAAATCCATGGAAACAGCTGGAGTCGGGAGCCCAGCCGCAGCAACCTCTGCCAGAAGGAGTCTGGTGGGAGCCTGGCGTCCGTGCCCAGGCAGGCAGGGCCTTGGGCTGCAGCTTCCCGCCCCCTGGGAAGAGGCGTTGGGCCCTGGTGGGAATCAGTGTGGGGTGCGCCAGGGCACATTGATTCCAGCAAGGAAGCAGGTGGGGGCCCGGCTGCGTCCTCTGCGCCCCCCCCCCCCCGGAGCGAGGCTGTCTGCCCTCTTGTCTCTGGGGTGCTGGAGGCAGATCCCCAATGGAAGGCCTGTTGGTGGGGCAGCTTTGGGGCTGCCAAGCACAGCTGGGGGGTTCAGGGGGAAGTAGATCTTCCCCAGCACTTCCCCCCCAGCCCCATCCTCCTTGGGGGTCCAGGCAAGCAGATTCCACTCACCCCACGTTAGTCCCAGAGTTGTTGCTCCTTTTCACCTACTGGGACAGTTTCCTCTTCCTTTTGCCTTCCTGTTCTTTTCTGCTCATGCCCCTCACCACCCTACCCCCACCCCACCCCCCAGTCTGCTTCCTGAGTGTCTGAGGGAACTCACACAACAACACACTCCCTCGCTGGCCCTTTAAGAAACGGACTGAGACACTGCATGCCTTTTATAGGGGGGGCCTGGCCTATTTAATGTGGACATTTCCTCTTTTGCAATCGTGCTTCTTTGATGCTGACCACCCTGAGCAGCCCTGGGGAGGGCTGTGGGTGCTTGGATCTCCTGCCAGAGTTGCCCCCCCCCCCGGTCCTCTCTCACCTTTCCTCCTGGGAGAATGTTTTGATGTCCTTGCTTGGCATCTGAGCTCCAGTTCTTATCATCTTGGGCCCCACACCCGTGACCCAACGACTTGGGAGCAAGGAGTCTGCCCCATAAGAAGGACTCTCCCTCCTCTGGTCAGCTGGAAGGGGCAGCAGAATCACTCTTGCCCTTGGCCCTGGCAGCCTGACCTGTGGACCCCTCCCTTGAGACTCTCCCTTTGGCCCAAACCCTCACTGCTGGTTCTTTGTCTTGTTTTAAAAGGTGAGGAAGGAGGTGAGGAGGAAGAGGAAGATAAGATCCAGAACGGGAAGGACCGAGGTAAGATCAGGAGGGGAGGGAAATCCCCTGGCCTGTTGGTGGGGCAGTTCAAGGCGGTTGGGTAATGCCACCTTCCCTCCGTGTGGAGCAGGAAAAAGTCTTCGTTGGTGCAGAACGCCCAAGCGCAGCTCTTCACAAGCCATAGGGCAGGATGGAGGGTTTGTACTCTGGGCGGCTTCCAACAAAGTATTAAAATACAGTAGTCTGCTAAACATTAAAAGCTTCCCTAAACAGGGCTGCCTTCAGATGTCTTCTAAAAGTTTGGTAGTTGTTGTTCTCTTTGACATCCGGTGGGAAGGCGTTCCATAGAGCAGGTGCCACCACCAAGAAGGCCCTCTGCCTGGTTCCCTGTAGCTTTGCTTCTCGCAATGAGGGAACCGCCAGAAGGCCCTCGGCGCTGGACCTCAGCGTCCGGGCAGAATGATGGGGGTGGAGACGCTCCTTCAGGTATACTGGACCGAGGCCGTTTAGGGCTTCCAAGGTCAGCACCAACACTTTGAATTGTGCTTGGAAACGTACTGGGAGCCAATGTAGGTCTTTCCAGACCGGTGTTATATGGTCTTGGCGGCCGCCCCTAGTCACCAGTCTAGCTGCCGCATTCTGGATTAGTTGTAGTTTCCGAGTCACCTTCAAAGGTAGCCCCACGTAGAGTGCATTGCAGTAGCCCAAGTGAGAGATAACCAGAGCATGCACCACTCTGGCGAGACAGTTCGCGGGCAGGGAGGGTCTCAGCCTGTGTACCAGATGGAGCTGGTAGACAGCTGCCCTGGACACAGAATTGACCTGCGCCTCCATGGGACAGCTGTGAGTCCAGAATGACTCCCAGGCTGCGCACCTGGTCCTTCAGGGGCACAGTGACCCCATTCAGGACCAGGGAGACCCCCACACCTGCCCACCCCTGTCCCCAAGAACAGTACTTCTATCTTGTCAGGATTCAACCTCAATCCATTAGCTGCCATCCAGCCTCCAACCGCCTCCAGACACCACACCTTCTTGTGTTTCCAATGGGTGGCAGCTGCAAGAAGCCCACTGTGTCCTCCGAGCATCCACCCCACTTCACCCCGTTAGATGGTGGTGCAGAGCAAGATTTGTGTTAGTACCCCCCCCCCCCAGAGGTGGGATGCAGAAGCAGAAGCTTCACAGCACCATCTCCTGCCCCCTGGTCTTTTTCTTCCACCAGGTCTTTGCGGAGGGAGGGGGCTGCCCAGTTCTTCCCAACTGCAGTACGGTCGCATCCTGCAGCAGGGAAGGGTTGATTCCAAGGGTTCCCCATGTACACAAAAGCATGTGCCCTCTGCTCCCGGTTAAAGTCTCTTTTTGTGCCCCAAGCAGCCCCGGCGCAAACAGAGCGTTGAAGTTCCCTGCCTTCCTTGTGGAATTCCAACCAGCCTTCCTCCAGCCGCCTATGGCTGAAACCAAATGGGCGTAAGAGTTTAGTGGGCATCAGATGCAATCGTATTGTCCTTAGTTTGCCTATCAGGTTGTCTTTGGAGGTCCACACTGTCTTCCCATCAGATGTCAAGGAGATAAATTAACTAGACAATTTTTAGAAGACACCTGAAGACAGCCCCGTACCGGGGAGCTTTTAATGTGTGATGTTTTATTATGTTTTCATATGTGTTGGAAGCCTCCCAGAGTGGCTGGGGCAAGCCAGCCAGATGGCCAGGGTATAAATAAATAAAATGACTTTTGTTGTTATTATTATTCATAATTCTTTAAAAATGCTTTTGGACATAAACCACAGCAGGTGCTTTCTTCAAAGGCATGGTATAGAACTTTCAAGATAAATACATAAAACCTTGCCTGGGTGGGGTTTTGCGGCTGCTGCCACCACTGCAGTTTGTTCCTGGCTTTCTCAGCCGGCCCTTTGTCTTGTCCCGCAGGTTAAGCGGAAGACTCCGCCCTGGCCAGCCATTCAGGTGAGCAGACGCCCTTTTCTTTTCCAGGTAAGGTGTAGGCACAGTTGTGTTTACAGAGGGATGAAAGGCAGATTGCAGGACTGCCTGCCTGCCTGCCTGCCTGCCTGCCAGCCAGCCACACTGGCCCCCCAGTATGCAGGGTCCCAGACAGGAAAGGCAGGCAGACCCCACTTTCGGGTCTCAGAGACTTTCAAACATCCCCCTCAGCACAACCATGGTGCTCTGAGCCTGACAGCTGTAGCCAAGGGGCTTCCTCCAGTGCTGCGTTTTTTACCCTGTGGGGCCAAGCAGAGACCCTTTGTGGCTGCCCAGTGCACTGGGGCATAGCTTCCCTCAACTGAGTGCAGGTGGTGTCCAAGCCATTGGTGATGAATTTGTCGTTTGATGTGGGGGACCCCTCAGTATTGGGAGTCCCGCCCTCCCTGTTCCTGGTGCTTAGCAGAAGGAGAGGCTCCCGGCTTCAGATCTTGGAAGCGTAGATTTGGAAGAGTCATCTTTGCTCTTAACTCCTGTGACCACCTAATCAATTCCAGCAGAGCTCCCTCCCGTCCCAAAGGGCTTCTCAGACCTTTCCTTCTCCACCTGGAGCTGAAAGGGCCCCCGACTGTGGCTCTGCTCTGGAAGGGATCTCAGTTGCGCGTAGGTTTCGAAGGACACGAACATGCCCTCCCCACAGTGCAAATGTCCCCTGGTTTGAAACCATCTTTGACGGCTCTTGGGTCTCTGCCAAGGAACCTCAGGGACTGTTGGAAGTGACATGAACAGGCAAGCCTGAGAAAATCCTCTGCGCTCTCAAACCAACCACAAGCCCCTCCAACTCCCAGGGCTCGTTGCGGGGAGGGGGCTTTGGAGGGCGCTGGGTGGTCTCCCGCTCTGCCTCACTGGCTGCTCTGTGTCTTTGACGCAGGTAAAGAGGCGCAAGCTCCTCTTCTCAAGACGTTTCCACATCCTTCCGACGAGGCATGCGCCAGCTGACACATCTGCCATTGTCAAGTCGCGAGGACTGCAGGGAAGCCGCCTCTTTCCAACGGACCGCGTGGCAGCCTTCCTGGGGGGTGGGGAGGGCGGGGGCATCTCCTTTGGTTTGCATGTCCTGTTTCCATCCGTCTCCCCCCCGTGCTTAATTGGGCAGCACCTCATCTCAAGTAGAAGACGTTGTCGAGAGCCGCTTCCAGGCAGAGACCGGCCATGTCTCCCACGAAGCATCCTCTTCCCTCCCCGGCAGAGCGGTCGCCTCACCACCCACGGGCCACCCCCCGCGTGGTCTCCAGAAAAAGCAGACTTCTTATTCCATGTGGCCGAGTTTCCTTGTGCAAAGTGTGGGCGGAATGCTCTGTTGCGGAATGCGGAAGCCCCTCTGGCCTTCCCCACATGCCATGGATTTCGGGTTCCCTGGGCCGTTGGGGGGTGTAGCTCACACAGGACAGGCTGGGAGGCAAGTGAGATGGATGGCTCCCTGGGAGGTGGCCCGCAGGGCACAGCCCACACAAAGCCCACTGGGAAGAATGTGCCAGCATGCCCCCCCCCTTATTTCAACAGTGGTTGCGCAGGGAGCATCCTGGAGAATTGTGTCACATGTTTGAGGGACGGGGTGGGCTGCCATTTGGCTCTTCCCCCCCAGAATCCCCGAAGATCTTGTGCCGGCTCCAGTGCCAAGAGGAGAGGAGTGGGGCGGAGGGAGACCCAGCCTCTGGAGGCCGCCCTGTGGGGAAGCTTCAGGTGGTGGGGCAGCAGCAGCAGCAGCAGCACAGCTCTCTCAAGTTGACACGTAGCGTTGGAAGGGACCCATAAGGGGCATCTAGTCCACCCCCTGAATTGCAGGACTCATTAAAAGCAGCTGGTCTTTGAGCAAAGAAGACCCTGTCCCACTTGGGTACTTGGCACCAGAAGCCAATCTCTCTACTGCTGGCTTTGGGGTTTGGAAAGTGGCTCTTGGTGGATGGGACAAAGGCGTAAATGGACAGGGGAGGGCAGCGAAGGAAGGCAGAGCAATAATCCAGTTGGCACAGAGTGAGCTGCCCGGTTGCCCTGGCTCTCTGGGGGTGAGGAGGCAAGGGGGTCCCTCTCCATGTTCCAGAGAGGGGGGGGGGAAGCAGCCATGTTTGCTGGCTATACAGTCCAACCAAAATATTGTGAATGGGCTGTCAAGCAAGGAAAGGAGTGATGATAACCTGCTGGGTTCTTTGCTCAAAGCAAGAATCACAGAACTGTCGAGTTGGGAGGGCCCTCCAAAGGGCATCTAGTGTAACCCCCTGCAGTGCAGCAAATGTAGCTAAAGCATCCCTGACCCAAAGGGCTCCTGGCCGTCCTTTGGTTTGGTGACGAGCCGCGTGTTGGTGACTCCGGCCGGTGAGGTGTCTGGGGAAGGAAGAGCTGCAAGGGAAGCATCTGGGCAAAGCACAAATCCCGGTTGGTGGTGTGGAAAGGGTCAGGCCTCAGCGTTCGAACGAGGGGGGCTGGGCTTGATCCGCCCCTTTGGGCTGGTTTTGGGGGGGCAGTTCTGCTTCTCTCCTCCCTGGGCATTGGAAGTGGTCTCTCTGATCGCAGAGAACTGTCTAGGGTGGCATTTCTTTGGTTTTCGTGAACGCAGAAGAAAGGAGGGGATTTGGAGCAGGGGTTTTTCCCGGGGCATTCTGACATTTTGCCAAACACAGGAAATGCCTTGCTTGGCTCAGACCAGACAGCCTCCACATTGCTCAGCAGTCACCCAGAGGCAAAAGACAGCGAAGGAAACCCCCCAGCCCCATCCCTTGGCCGGCCACCTCCCCTCATTTCAGCCCGATTGTGTCCCTGCAATAGCCTTCCAAGGCAGCAGCTCAGAGGATTGTCACCAAAGCTCAATCCTCCCCCAGGTGAGGACCCCTCCTGTCGCTCTGGGCCCACCTTTGGACTGGCCCCAGGAGGAGCCCCCTCCTCTGCTCCCCATTACCCACTCCAAGACACCGGTCAGTGATGCCTGGCTGGTGACCAAGGCCCTGTCCCTCAAGTCTCCTGGGACTTCCTCTTGCTGCCAGCCTGTGTGGAAAGTGACCTTCTATGCCCTGCTCCTTGGTCCCTTCACCCCCCCCCCCGATTCCTTGAAAACTCTGCGCATGTTAACCTACCAAGTGGTCTGGCAGACACTTCAGCCTACCAGAGCCTGCTCTTAGTCTTCCTGAGAGTGGCAGGAGATGGAGAGTCAGTTGGTGGCCATGGGGCTGCAGACCCTCTCTGCCTCCCCAGCAGCCGCGGGCAAGGGGGGTTGTCGGCCAGCCCCACGGCCGCCTGCCATTTTGAACCCTCCGAGACCTCAGCCTGGCGGAAGCCAGGGTTTTCCAGGGCTGCCTGCACAGCCTCAGCATCTCTCGCTTCCCCTGTGACAGCCGGGGCTGCTTCCGGTTGTGGAAATCCCCCTGGCCGTGAGAAAAGGGGGCTGGGGAGGCGAGTGGGAGAAGGGGGACAAGCTCTTCTCCCTGCAGGGGCTGTTGAGAGGCCAGGAAGCTCCTGCAACCATCTTCTGCCTGTCACAGGAACTGGAGCTCTGCCAGAGCTCCCTTGTCAGGCCTGCTGGGGGGGCCCAGCACCGCCCCCCGCTCTGCCTGGACCTGGGAGGCTCCCCTGGTTTCTGCCTCTTCTCCAGGTGCAAAGCTTCTGCTCTTGCAGTTCAGGGAAAACAGCCTCCGGCTGCCGGGGTTCCAGCTTGGGCTAAAAGAGAGGGATTTGTCCCAGCCTGCCGGACGTCCCCACACCCGCCTTGGGACACCATCCTAAGGTTGTTATTAATAATAAGAGAACCGCAGGGCAGTGTACAATATAAAAACTCAAAAATATGTACCATAGTAGCAAGCAAAACCAATGCACGCACACGCCAGTTTAAAAGGCCATCGATTGCTCCCTGCAGTCAATAAATAATGCTTCCAATTACCAGGAGGGGAGGGGGTTCTCCTACTCGTGAGTTTGTGGGTATCTAGTTTCCCACTGGGAGAGCAAGGTGCTGGCCGGATCCCTTTGCTCCAGCAGGCTCTCCTTGTGGTCTGAAAGTCAGGCTTGGCCACGAACCCTCTTTCCAAGGCACCCCGTCGGCCGGGGCCTCCTTTGCAGGGGCTCCCCAAGGGCTCCCGCTCTCCCTGTGAGGTGGCTGCCTCCACCACCCGGGACTGCAGGCCTCACCGCTGCATTGCCAAGGCCTCCGTGCCTTACTGTGGCTCAAAGTGGGGGTCCCAGAAGGCTCTCTGCAGCTGGTGGGCTCCAGTCAGGATGGGGGGGCAGGATTGGTTTACGGTGTTGGCGGCTAGACTGGCCGGCCATTATGACCCCCGTCCTCCTGCTCCTTGCCTTTCATTCCTCACACCAACAGCAACTCGTTTTTCCTTAAGCTCTGCAGGGCCACCTCTGGGCTCCTGGAAGCAACAGGGAAACACTGGATCATGGAATTGCAGAGTCGGGTCATCTAGCCCAGCCCCCTGCAATGCGGGAATCTGTTTGCCCATTGTGAGGCTTGAACCCACCACTGTGAGATTCAGTATCAGGCTCTACAGACTGAGCTATTCTAGGGAAGGTGCCACGTGGGTGAAGGGAAGGAGGGACTGCTTGTGTTTTCGTTCCACGTGGGTCAATGGCTCCCCCAATTCTCTTGCTTCTGGGGATCAGCAACAGAGCTGCTGTTTTTGTGGGGGGGGGGGTCAGCTGCCTGTTCATATCTTCCCACATCACGTCCCCCCAGAACTGCAATTGGACTCTGTCTCCAGCGGCATCTGTTGCCCCTGAATCTGACCTTCCCTCAGAACAAGCATCCATGCGCAAGGTTACGTCCTGGATCTTTTTCCGAAGCAGGGGTGGCAAATTGCCAGCCCCCTCCCAAGCCCCTGGAAACTGGGGGTGGTGGGCTTTGGGTGGGCTCCTGGGGAAGAAAGCGAAGCGTCTGAGCAGGGACCCCCTTGCCTTCTGCGTTTTCAAAGTCACCCGGCAGCCAGGTGGAGAAGGCCTTGGCAGGCAGACTTGGCGCCTGTGCCAGCCCAGGGCCCCTGGTGGCAGCCTGCCCTTCGCCCGGGGGCTTTCATCACAGTGACTCGAGGCCTGGGGAGCTTTGCAAACAGGTGTGGGGAAGGTGACCGGAAAGGAAGTTGAGGCAGCGGGAGCTTTGAGGGCAGCAACTGTGCCAGGGCTCTGGGGCTGGGGTGGCCGAGAGGAGCTGCTGCTGCTGCTGCTGTCAGTTGTGCATGGACCCAGTCCCACCAGTCCAAGGTTGCCAGCTAGCCAACCCCTCAGGCCTGTGCTCTGCAGATACCTGGCTAGTGAAAAGGAACTGTCTCATTTTGCAAAGCCTGTCAGAGGCCTCTGGATATTAGTTGCTGGAAATGGCAGGTGGGGAGAGGACGGGTTCCTGCTTGTGGGCATCAGGTTGGCCACCGCGAGGGCCTGGGACGGGACGTGGCGATGATGTTGGAGGGGAGAATGTGGCCGGGTGTTTCTGTGGAGCTGCAGGAGAGGCAGCGGGAGGGAGACCAGATGGGAGAGAGTTTCCTCCCAGGTGGGAAGCGGAGGCGAATCAGCCGGATGCCAAGTGGGGGCCGTGATAAGCAGAAAGCGACCAAGTGGGCCCAGGTCCCTGGTGCTTAAGGTGGGCATGTGCCTGATCTCAGGTGCTGCTTGCCACACTGGGTAGCCAGGGCTTGTGCTGTGCCGCTGGGGCTCCCCTGAGTTAGCCAGGCTGTGAGGGAGGGCTGGGCTGTTCAGGGCATTGGGGATCTGTGCCCTCCCAGAGCTCTGAGTCCTGGCACCTGCTTCATGCCAGGACCTCAGTTGTGAGCACATTGGAGAGGCCATGTGGGGTCTGTGTTTTCCAGCCCAGGCTAGATCTCAAGCGATCGCTAGGACTGCAACAGACGGCGGACGCTTCCTTGTCCGCACACCTGAATCTGTCTGGGGGCTAGTTGACGGCCAGTGTGAGGACCCTTGTAAGAATTCCAGTTTACAACCACTTCCCCGCTTCTCATGTCTGTGTGTCTGCCTGCCTGTGTGCGCGTGGGAGCACACACTTGAATGTACGAATGTGAATCCTGGGCATGAGTGTTTTCATTTTACAAAAAAAGGTTGAAATATCTGGGAGATTCTGTACATGTTGGGAACACGTCTAATTGCAAGCTGTAAACTGGAAGCCACGTTCTCTCATCTGCCAAATATTTAATAAAACGAGTCCCGTCCATCTCACTTGGTGTGTGCCCTGAATTTCCGGTGGGACCAGGCGGGTGATCTGAGCAAAACCCCAGGGGCACAAAGCCCCCTTTGCCTGCCCCTTCCTTGGCTGCTTCCGCTGGGGAAGAGGCCTCCGCAGGTGGGCAGGCACTGGCTTCCTGGTGTGCCTTGCGCTGCCTGCGCTCCCTCCTTGCCTCTCCTCCTCCTCCTCCTCCTCCTCCTCCTCTTCCCCTTTCTGGCTCCAGGCGCATCCTCTCCAGACCCCCGAAAAAGCCAAGGCCCAGAGCCCTGTTTGTCCTGGCCGGATAATGAGGGGACGCCACAAAGGTCCCCCGCGGTGTCATTGAGCCTGTGTGTGTCGGCACCTAATGAGGCTGGCGGCCGACTCGGAGGGTCAAGGGAGGCCTGGGCTCCTCCTGGGGCGCTGGGGTCAGCGGGGAGCAGGGAAGGTGAAGGGGTCAGGCTACCTCTGGAGATGGACAAATGGGGGTGGAGGTATTAATTCTAGAGCCCCGTCTGGGCCGGGAGGAGGACAAAGGAGGAGAGGGGGCTGCCTGCCCTTCCTGCCATAGGTTGCCTTCCAGTCCTGTTGCGTCTGGGGCAAGGCGGGGAGAATGTAGGGACCTCTCCCCCCATGAGAGTAATTTTATAGGCATGTACTTTATACCCGGGGACGCGGGTGGCGCTGTGGGTTAAACCACAGAGCCTAGGACTTGCCGATCAGAAGGTCGGCGGTTCGAATCCCCACAACGGGGTGAGCTCCCATCGTTCGGTCCCTGCTCCTGCCAACCTAGCAGTTCGAAAGCACGTCAAAGTGCAAGTAGATAAACAGGTACTGCTCCAGCGGAAAGGTAAATGCCGTTTCCGTGCGCTGCTCTGGTTTGCCAGAAGCGGCTTAGTCATGCTGGCCACATGACCTGGAAGCTGTCTGCAGACAAACACTGGCTCCCTCGGCCACTAAAATGAGAGGAGCGCGCAACCCCAGAGTCGTCCACGACTGGACCTAATGGTCAGGGGTCCCTTTACCTTTTTTTTACTTCATACCCAGTCAGACCAGTATAGCTCAGTATTTTCTACACTCTCCAGGAGTTGGGTCCCTCCCAGCCTGACCCAGAGGGCTGAACCCAGGACATTCTGCTTCAAGGTGGGTCCTTTGCTGCTGAGCTACAGCCCTTCCCGGCCAAGGCCTTGCACGCCCAAATGCTTCTCTCGGGACTCGCAAGGATGCTCAGGTGTTTGCCATGGGGGGCTCTGGGGGCCTGTGGTGTAGTGGCAAATCCTGACAGTGCTGGCACTCTTCACGCTGAGACCCAGGCAGAGGCTGCAACAGCGAGGGCTGGACCAATGCAGACATCATGGCCAGTTCCCCGCACCCTTCAACTCTACACCCCACGCCTGATGAAGAGCTCTGGTGGACTCAGAAACTTGCTCACTACTTGCTCACTATTGTTGTTGTTGCCCACCATCCCAATCTTTGAGCGATGCAGGATTCCAGAATTCCAGGGACTTGCCCAGGATTAATGTTTCCTTATGGTGCTGGAGGAGACTCTTGAGAGTCCCATGGACTGCAAGAAGATCAAACCCATCCATTCTGAAGGAAATCAGCCCTGAGTGCTCACTGGAAGGACAGATCCTGAAGCTGAGGCTCCAAGACTTTGGCCACCTCATGAGAAGAGAAGACTCCCTGGGAAAGACCCTGATGTTGGGAAAGATGGAGGGCACAAGGAGAAGGGGACGACAGAGGACGGGATGGTGGGACAGTGTTCTTGAAGCTACCAGCATGAGTTTGACCAAACTGCGGGAGGCAGTGGAAGACAGGAGGGCCTGGCGTGCTCTGGTCCAGGGGGTCACGAAGAGGCGGACACGACTAAACGTTTCCTTTAGAAATGAGGCACAGTGGAGACTTCGTCTTTATAATATATGGTTTATTTACATATATACAACCTGAGTCTATGATGGAGGGCTTCACAGCATCAACACCCCCAAAAGGATCTTCTTTCTCCCATAACCACAGCCTTGGTTTCCAACAGAAATTAAATGTTCTCTCTCTCTTCAGCTTGCTGCTTTTCCACTAGCTCACCTCACTGCTACTCTCTGCTCTCAACTCTCGTTTCTCTGTTGAGGGAGGGGGCCCACCCATTTGGCATCTCACACCCAGACCCTGAATCCCAATCACTTTACCAGGAGGCCAGCTTGGGTATTCCAGGAATTAGAAGGCTTGCTTAGCTTTTAATCAAAGGATTAGAGGGGGCTGGCATACACATAGCCAAAATCATAACATTATTATTATTATTATTATTATTATTATTATTATTATTATTATCATCATCATCATCAACAACAACAACAACAACATCAATTTATATACCGCTTTCAGGGCAGTTTGCAACATAAAAACACAAAATGCATAACATAATAAAAAATACACATATTTTAAATGCCAAGTGTTTGACAGCCAAAGGCCTGGTAGAAGAGGAATGCTTTTGTCTGGTGCCTAAAGGTGTATAATGAAGGTACCAACCGAGACTCCCTGGGGAGAGCATTCCACAGACGGAGCCACTGCAGAAAAGGCCCCGTTCTCATGTTGCCACCCTCCGGACCTCTCGAGGAAGAGGCACACGAAGGAGGATGATTGCAAAGTCTGGGATGGTTCATATGGAGAGAGGCGGTCCTTGAGGTTTTGTGGTCCTGAGCTATTCAAGGCTTTATGGGTCAAAACCAGCACTTGGGATCAGGCCCAGAAGGTAATTGGCATCCAGTGCAGCCAGTCCAGGATCAGTATAATATTCTCAAACCGTCTTGCCCTGGTGAGCAAAATGACGCTTTGTGACATTTGGGTTGGACTCTGGGTTTTTTCAAAATCGAAGTGGCACCTCAACCTTTGGCAGGTGGGGGGGGGGTCTCCAGGGTTTGGCCACTTCTGTGGCTTCTCTGATGTCCACACGTAGAATCCACTTCACCACAAAACAGGCAGAGGGGACCAGGGGTCTGGCCCTGATGAAGACGGGCCATGAGATGCCAAGAGGAGCCCACCAACCGCGGCCCATCTCCCCTGCCCCACCTCTCCCACTACTGCCCACTCCAGCCTTCCTCAGCATGGCTCCGTTTGGGACTCCAGCCTCAATCAGCCAGATGGGTTGGGGAAGGCAGGTTGAGACTTTGCCTGGCAGCCACTGGCAAAGATTGAGAGTTTTTTAAGCAGGAAATGCTCTTGGCTGGGCTTTGAAGCTGTTGAATACCAGTGGTGGGAAACCACATGAATTTGTCTCATCCTCTTTTCAAGCTATTCCTGCCTCCTCCAGCAGTGAGTTCCACAGTTTAACTATGCACTGAATAAAGAAGGACTTCCAAAGGCAACGGGAAGCTGTGTGAGGGGGTCCAGCAGGCTGTCATGATCTGGCAGGGCCCTGCCGTTGGGCCATGGGACATGCCTGCTGCCTCTGAAAGGATGATGCCGCCAAGAGCCAGGTTGGGTCAGCGAGTGGCGGTTGATCTCAGCCATGTCTGAATTAGCCATCCCTGGTGGACCCCTTTTGGGAGAGGAGCCCCCCTGCTTGGGCTGGTGGTCCTGCTGTTTACAAATGCCCAGGAAGAGCTGCTTTGAGGCTTCCTCTGTCCCGGATGCTTTAGTTGGGATTCCTGCATTGCAGGGGGTTGGACTAGATGACCGCTGGGGTCCCTTCCAGCTCTATCCAGCCCAGCTTTCGCCTTTTGGAGACAACTGTAACTGCAGCCACAGGGAGCCCAAGGGCTTTGTGCTACAGGCCCAGGTGGCTGTTTGGGTAGGATCGCTGCCGGCAGAGTCCAGCTATGCTGCCGGCGGAGTCCAGCACATTGGAGCTATTACCTGTCATTAGCAGCCCTGGGAAGCAGGCAACGGCCTGGCGGTCCCCCTGGCCTGTTGGGGCCAGGAACAGCAGGCCAGCAAATGGGGAGGTCAAAGGGCAACCTGCCGCTAATCTGAGCGGATTTGGCGGTGGCAGCTCCTGGGTCAAAGGTCAGAGAGGGCAGCTCCGCGTGGTGCCAGCTCCGCCTGGGCTGGGGCACGAGGGGCTTTGCCCCACGACTGAGCCGGGATGCCCATGGATTTGCCGTGCCAAATTCGGCTCTGCAGTCCCCCTTCCTGGCACTTTGCGTCTGCTGGCGACTGATGCCTTGGGAGTCTCAGCACAGGTGGACCATGCAGAAGCGGAGAGCTCCCATTAGTTAGTTGGCTTAAAGGTGTGTTTGTTTGTGATGTTGCTTTCCCTGCCTTTCTCCCATTGTACATTTCCGAGCACAATTCAAAGTCTTGGTGTTGACCTTGAAACCCTAAACGGCCTCGGTCCAGTAGACCTGAAGGAGCGTCTCCACCTCCATCGTTCAGCCCGGACACTGAGGTCCAGCGCCAAGGGCCTTCTGGCAGTTCCCTCCCTGCGAGAAGTGAAGCTACAGGGAACCAGACAGAGGGCCTTCTTGGTGGTGGCGCCCGCCCTGTGGAACGCCCTCCCATCAAGGAATGTCAAGGAAATAAACAACTATCTGACTTTTAGGAGGCACCACCAACTTGGGTGCGTTTAAAGAGAATGAGGCCAATTCATGGAAAAGGAGAGATGGCTCTGCTCTGGCTCCAGGTCAGAGGCAGCAATGCAATGCTTCTGAATCCCAGTTGCAGGAGGGGAAATGGCTCTTGGGTTCGAATCCTGCTTGCTGGTGTTTGAACAGGAGGCCGGACTGGATGGGCGACTGGCCTGATCCTGCAAGCTCTTCTTAGGTTCCTCCTCCTCCCAGGAGTGCCTGCTCCTTCCCTCCCTCCCCTCACCCCCCCTTCCGGGGCTTCCTCGCCCCCCCCCTCTGTTTATTCTGTGTGTGCAAATGTTTTCACACCTCATTAGTTTGGTGCTTAAACCCAATTACCCCCAACCCAAAGGAGCAGGGATGAGCCCCTATTGAAGACCCCAGCAGATGGCCCCTTCCCCAAAGGGAGCTTAATGACCCCACAAGGTCCCCTGGGGGCTCACTGTCTTACCAGCAGGAAGCGGGAGGGAGGGGGGCATCCTTCCCCTCGCTGGGTCATTTAACCCTTCGCAGGGAGGGCACCGCAATCAATGGCAAAGGGGAGCCGGGAGGGGGGCATGTCAGAGGGGGCAGGCGGAGCGCGAGGCCAGAGCCCGGGCACACCCACATCCTCTCTTCTAGGGGCAAACTCGCCACGTTGCCAATCTGGTCTGGCAGGAGCCCAGTTGGAAGGGGGGTGCAGTGTGGATGCAGGATCTCCTCTGCCTGGGGCACCGGCTGGGGGTGTGTGTGTGCCCCCACCCCAGTATTCTTTCTTTCTTTCTTTCTTTCTTTCTTTCTTTCTTTCTTTCTTTCTTTCTTTCTTTCTTTCTTTCTTTCTGCTTTTTATTGGTGTTTCATTTAATGTTGTTGTTGTTGTTTAGTCGCTTAGTTGTGTCCGCCTCTTCGTGGCCCCCTGGACCAGAGCACGCCAGGCCCTCCTGTCTTCCACTGCCTCCCGCAGTTTGGTCAAACTCATGCTGGTGGCTTCGAGAACACTGTCCCACCATCTCGTCCTCTGTCGTCCCCTTCTCCTTGTGCCCTCCATCTTTCCCAACATCAGGGTCTTTTCCAGGGAGTCTTCTCTTCTCATGAGGTGGCCAAAGTCTTGGAGCCTCAGCTTCAGGATCTGTCCTTCCAGTGAGCACTCAGGGCTGATTTCCTTCAGAATGGAGAGGTTGGATCTTCTTGCAGTCCATGGGACTCTCAAGAGTCTCCTCCAGCACCAGAATTCAAAAAAAAAAAAAGTTTCATTTAATACAAACCAACAAAATACAGTAAAATTCAGCAGTCATTTACCCACATTCTTTCCCCACACTCCGCTGAGCATTGACTTCCTTCCCTCCCTTCAACAGGTTTTGTTATGTCAGTTACTTTTCCAGTTTCTTATTGCATCCAATCCCATCTACATCGTAAGATTTATTTCAGTCCTGCCAGAGTCTTCAAATTTCTACAGTTATTATTTATGTACTCCATAAATTTACTCCAATCTTTTTGGAATTTTGCTTCCTCCTGATTTCGGATTCTACAGGTCAGTTTTGCTAATTCTGCATAATCCACCCTCTTCGTCTGGTACTTTCCATTTTGGGGCTCACAAAGTTCTGGCAGCAGTTGTAGCAGACATAAATAACCTTTGAACTGCTTTTTCTATTTCCTCTCCCATCAAGCCTAGCAAGAAAGCTTCTGGCTTTTTTGGGAAAGTGTATTTAAATAACTTTTTCAATTCATTATAAATCTGTTCCCAAAACTGTTTCGTGTCCACCCCCAGTATTCTGCTTTCAACGGGGCACTGACTGGACCCATCCCCACTCAGGGTACCCCTTTGTTTGCAATGCCAACCAACAGAAAACCCACCTGGGCCAGGCTGTTCAAATCCATATCAAGCGCTGATCCCACAGATGTGGGCCTCTCCCTTCTGCCCATTTTTCCTAGAACCATAGAATTGTAGAGCTGGAAGGGACCCCCAAAGCCCATCTAGTCTGACCCCTTGCAATGCTGGGGCCGCAGCTCAAGGAACCCTGACAGGTGGCCCTCCAACCCCCCTTAAAAACTACCAAGGGAGACCCCCTTTGTAGGGTGATGGGATGAGAGTCCTCCACCTTCCAACCAGAGATGAATTTGTGGAAGAGACTCCCCCCCCCCCAGGGCACTCCAGTCCAACCCCCTGCAATGTGGGAATCGGTAATCGAAAGTAGGTGAAGGCCCCCCTCCCCACAGAGGGGGGGAAACAATTGCCTAATGCCTTTTGACACCAGAGGTCGGGGTCACAGTCAAGAGCTGCCCCCAACCGAGGTGGTGACCTTTCCTAGGGGCTGGACCCTGGCTCCCTGTGCCTTGAAGCTGGGGCTCTGCTGATGCCCCCCCCCAGCACTGAGGATAAAGAATGTCCCTAGTCCTGGGTGGGTGATGGTGGGCTCTGCCCCCTGCCGGGTGGCATCTGCTGCCTGCCCACCCCTCCTCTTCCTCCCCACCTCTCTGCATTGGGAACCCCTGACCTCCCAGCCTCCCTTAGAGATGCCCCCCACCCCTTTTAATCCCACCCCCCTCGTGGTGGTGCCAACAGGAGTTTTCTCTCTCTCTCTGGCCCCCGTGTTGGGTACCTAAAGGGAGGAAGAATCTGTGGCCTCCTCCGAGACCTCTTTCCCAGAAGATGCCCCCCAGGCTCCCTCCTTGCTTTCCTTCACCTTCTCTGCCGGAAGAGGGTCTCCTCTCTGTTTACTGAGCTCGTTTTTACGCCACAGAATACGTCTCCTATTTACCAGAGGCACCTGTTGACCTTCCTTCTGTGAGAACAGCAGCCTGCCTTCAGGTGTAGAGACAAAGTGAACTGATCCATCTTTTATGTCTTTCTTTTTTGGGGGAAAATGTTCTTTGGTTTTATATAAAAGTTATACACAACAAACATAACATTTCCAAAAATAAAAAGCGGTTCTTTTGAACCTTGAGACCTCCTTCCTTCTTTCTATGCCTTCTATTTCTATATTTTGTTCCTGCATCTTTTAATGTAATCTATCTATTATATAATCATGGTTTCCAAAGTTCATGTTATTTTACAAGTGTCTTTGTATTCCTGCCAATGATTTCAAATGTTTACAGTGCTTCTCTCAAATATGTTAAAAAATTATTCCAGCCTTTTAGAAATACTTGATCTTCCCGGTTCCTGATCTTTCCCGTCAGTCTTGCCATTTCGGCATATTCCATCTGCTTGGTCTGACGCTCTTCTCTGGTCAGTATTTTTTCTTTTTTCCATCTCTGGGGTAGGATCCATCTACAGTCATACCTCATGTTGTGTCCACTTCAGGTTGTGTTTTTTCGGGTTGCTGACTGCTGAAACCCGGAAGTACCAGAACTGGTTACTTCCAGGTTTCGGCAGTCGCACATGCTCAGAAGCGCTAAATCGCACTTTGCGCATGTGCACTAGCACCGAATCGCAACCCACGCATGCGCAGACACGGGTTGCGAACGCTGCAGGTTGCAAACGTGCATCGCGCATGGATCACATTCACAACCCGAGCGTCCGCTGTATTTTCTCAGTGGCAAGAAAGACCCTGAGTGACTTCTTTGTGACTCTGGGCTCCCCCCCAGTGCAGTGGTACCTCGGGTTACAAACACTTCAGGTTACAAACACTTCGGGTTACAAACTCTGCTAACCCAAAAGTAGTTGCCTCAGGTTGAGAACTTTGCCCCAGGATGAGAACGGAAATCGTGTGCTGGCAGCACGGCAGCAGCGGGAGGCCCCTTTAGCTAAAGTGGTACCTCAGGTTAAGAACAGTTTCAGGTTAAGAACGGACCTCCAGAACAAATTAAGTTCGTAACCAGAGGTACCACTGTACAGTGGTACCTCTGGTTGCGAACGGGGTCCGTTCCAGAGGCCAGTTCACAACATGAGCAGAACGCATCCCTTGTCTGCGCTTGCGCAGGTCACGATTCACTGCTTCTGCACATGCACGTGATGTCGTTTTGTGCATCTGCGCATGCGCGAGCGGCAAAACCCAGAATTAACCCTTTCCGGTACTTCCGGGTCGCCGTGGGACGCAACCTGAAAACGCTCAACCTGAAGCAAACGTAACATTAGGTGTGACTGTATGTTCTCGCCCCTCCCCAAACCCTGGGCACCCAGGACTTGCTCCCCTCCCCTCGCCCATCCCTCCGCCTTGCTCTGGGCGGCAGTCAGCTTGCAGGTGGCACCAGCAGAACATCCTGCCCGCATTCTCTGCCCCCATCCCAGCTAGTGGCCCCAAGTCCCACTCCTCCCAAAATGTCACCAGGGCCACTTGCAGAATCTCATGTCCAGGCTGAGACCCCGTGCTCTAACAGAGGGGCCCCCCGATATAATACAGAGGGCATCAAGGGCTGCTGCCAACTCTCCTGGCTTAGAGGGAGTACTATGTTGGCTTCCCCTCCGTGCCCAGTAATTGGTCGGACATTCAGAGCACCGCCTGGCTGCCCCTTCGCCCCTGACATGCCATGCAGAGCCCCCCAGTGCCCTCTGGGACCCAGGTCAGCGCTAATGAGCCTCCTCCTTGTCCGCCCCATTCAGGGCCAGGCCTTGTGGCGTCTGCTCCCTGGGCTCCCATCCATCACCATAAAATGAATTCTCCCTTCACTTTCAGGCTGTGCGGGTGACCTGCCCGCCTCCCTTTCCTACCGGGGACCCTCCCTCCTGGCGCAGCCCATTAATGATTGATGGCACAGGAATGCAGCCTCCGGGTTATGGGGCTAAACTGTCGGGCAAACACAGGGCCTCTGGGAAGTCATCACAGCAAAGCGGGGCTGGGCTTGGAGGGGGGGGAGGGCCAGGCCTCCTGAGAGGAATCAGAGCTGAGATAATACATGCAGAGCTAGCAGAAGGGCCACTCGGCTAGCAGGCCCCTGTCTCTTCCCAAGTCCAAGATGGTTTTTGCAAGAGAGGTTCAAAAAAAGCCCTGCTCCCCTTTGGCTCAAAGAAATGCTCTGAAAAGCTTCCACGGCCGTCCTGCGGTTTCCAGATGTACCGGTTTTCTGACCACGGAGGCAGAGCCGAGACACTGATATCCTTCTCCTCCATGAATTTGTCTTTTAAAGCTATCCAGGTTGGTGGCCATGTGGGAGGGAGTTCCACAGCTGAACTATGCATTCGTGACGAAGGACTTTGATTCATCTCTCTCGAATCTTCACTGAAGGTCCGCAGGTCCCAGCGTTTTTGAGCCAGGGAGGCTGCATCTGGTGCTCTCAGGTCCGGTCCGTTTCCCCTGCTCCAAAAACAGTGGCTGCCTCGTTCTGAGCCCAGGGGCAGCAAAAGCTGCGTTCAGAGGACTCCGGCTCCATCTTCACGCCTCCCGGAAAGAGGGGCTGATGTCACAGCTGCCCACAAATGTCATCCTTTGATCCCCTTCCTCCTCCTGTGTGGGCACTTCAAGGCAGTTTCTTAAAGGCTAACCATGCGTTATGTGCCGGCATGTGTCACCGAGTCTCCCACGCCTTTATTTTTGGGTAAGAAAAGCTGCTTGGAGAGCCTCCCTGCCCCCCCCCCAGCAGCCGCAGCTTCTCTCTGCCACCCGAATCCCACCCAAAGTGACTTTTCTTAAAAATAAAACTAGTGCAGGGCTCTCTGTTAAGAAGCAACAACAATAACCTGATGGACAGCGAGCGGAGAGGAATGCACTCTGTGCCTGCCCTGGAGCTATTTGATCTATCTAGGTCAGGGGTCTGCAACCCGCAGCTCCGGAGCCGCCCGTGGCTCTTTTACACCTTTGCCGCGGCTCCGGGGCGGATACTAGCGAGGGGAGGAGGCGCATTGTGCGCCCCGACACTCCCCACTGTGGCGGGCGCTGTACTGGCTGTGACGTTGCATGGGGGCAGTGCGTGCGTTAGTCACGCACCGTCCCAACGTCACCTTCCCGCCCGCTGTCAGATCAGAGGGCAGCGGCGCGCATGCTTTAAATGTCGCAATGTTTTGCGGCTCCCAGTTGTTATTTTTCTTCGGAAACGGGTCCAAGTGGCTCTTTTTGTCTTAAAGGTTGCAGACCCCTGATCTAGGTGGATGTGCAGCCTGCCTTAGCTGAGGATCCACTCACTCCCGAAAGATCAGATTCAGATCTCTCAGGGGGATCCTTGATCCAGAGATCTGGCTAGATGAACAGGTGGCGTCTTGTTCTGACTTCACCTGGTTCACCATGACCCTTCTGTTATGCACCCCCCCCCCAGTGACTCCCAGATTAAACTATCAGAGCACCTCTCTGTGGGGCTGCCCTTGAAAAGTGTCCAGAAACGGCAAAGAGTGCAAAGAGCAGCGGCTGGGGTGCAGCTGACCAGAGCTGGGTGTTCCTACCTTAGGATGCCCATTCATTTCCAAGCTCAGTTCAAATCATAGAATTGAAAAGCTGGGGGGGGGGGACCCTCTGGCGCTTGCTCCCTCTTCCATGGGACGGCCCTTCAGACAGTTGAAGATGCCCATCATATCTCCTCTCAGTCTCCTCTCCTCCAGGCTAAACATCTCAAACTCCAGGCATGGCTGATCCACACTTTCCAGACACAGGTCTGTGCTGTTCCTGGGTGAAAAAAGAGGACTCAGACCTGGAAACACAGCCCCCCCCCCCAACTATTCCTCACAAGGCTTAGTTTCCAGACCCTTGATCATCTCGGCCCCCCTACTCTGCACCCCTTCCAGCCTATCAACATCCTTCTTAAACTAAGGTTAGCAGATGTCCCCTCCCTGGATTTACAGCTTTCTCAGCATTCACATGTACATAGCAAACAATAAGTGTCCCCAGATTCATTGAAAAAAATATGGCAACCTTATCTTAAACTGGGAGCCCAGAACAGATACAGGACTCCAGGCGAGGTCTGACCAAGGCAGAATAGAGCAGTACAGCGGCACCTTGGTAATAATAATAATAATAATAATAATAATAATAATAATAATAATAATACCTTTATTGTCAAGGTACAACCTGTGTACAGTGTTCTCAAACTTAATCTGTTCTGGAAGTCAGTTCCAAAACCATGGCGCGCTTTCCCATAGAAAGTAATGCAAAATGGATTAATCCATTCCAGACTTTGAAAAACAACCCCTAAAACAGCAATTTAACATGAATTTTACTATCTAATGAGACCATTGATCCATAAAATGAAAGCAATAAACAATGTTGTGCAGTCACACAGTCAGTCAGTAGCTGAACTGGGTTCCACACAGTCACAAAAACAAAACAAAAGAGCCACAAAAACACAAAATAAATAGCACAAACAGACAGACCTCAGCGTAAAACTCAAAATGGAGCACGTTTGGCTTCCGAAAAAAGTTTACAAACTGGAACACTTCCTTCCGGGATTGCAGTGTTCGGGTTCCAAGTTGTTTGAGTACCAAGGCATTTGAGAACCAACGTACCACTGTACTATGACTTCCCTGGACCTGGACGCTAGACTTCTGTTGATGCAGCTGAGAATTGCATTTGCTTTTTTGCTGCTGTATCACGTGGTTGACATCAAAGCCCTCAGGGTCTCAGCTTCTCCTGGGAACCAGTAAGAGCACCTTCCTGGAGGTGACCCTCCCCGTAGGCTCCAATAACCGGCCTTTATATTTGATGGCCCTTGAACTCCACCCAGCGTGGCTGGCAAGTGGACATGGCCCTGGGCTTTTTCTGTTGTGGTGCTCCCCCTCCAGTCGAGGTGTGCAGGGGCCCCATCCCTTTATGTTTCAGGCACCTGGGAAGGAAGGAAGGAAGGAAGGAAGGAAGGAAGGAAGGAAGGAAGGAAGGAAGGAGTCTAAAGTTTTTGACAAAATATTCCCCTAACTTACGACTCTTCTTGATTTAGTTTGACAGCTGTAGATTATTTTCCTCCCGCTCTTTTTACATTAACTTTCTGCCTGGGGTTAGGAATGGGAAGTGCAATGTATTTTACTATTGCGTGCAGTTTCATTTTCTATCTGCCTTCAGTTTCTTCTGAGAACTGGCTAGGTTGAAATAACTGCACAATGGTCTTTCTTCCTTCGTTCCAGAGCGGAGCCCCCACCCCCCAAATGTTTTCAATCTGCTCTGCCAAATTTCTGGGGAGCCTCTGCATTCCTGGGAACCTCATCAAAGCTGCTGTATTCAACTCATCTGCTCTATGTGGCATCTCCCTCCCTCTCTCGCAAGACCACAGAACAAATACGAGGCTCAAAGTAGCAAGCACTCCCTGCTGCCCACCTGGCGCTGACCCCCCATCGCTGAGGCCGGGCATGGAGCGAGATCAGAACGTCACGCCAGATTGCGTGTGCGACATCAGGACGCCTGGGCTCCCCAAGGTGCTTAGGAAGATGGCACCTCTGGAAGGTGCGGAGCTCTGCATAGGTGGAGCCTTTAAGGAAACCGCTCTGAGCATGCTCAGAATAGAGGCACGATTCTGATAGGTGTACCAGGCTGTTGGCCGACCACAGCAGGAGCCCAGCCAGAGTTCTATACTTTGGCTGGATTGGCCCCTGTGGCAACGGGAGTGAGGCGAACCTGAAAAACTAGGGCTAAGGAGAGACTGCAACTCTACTAAAAGACCAATTTACCAGGTGGTTTTTCAGGTGGGAGGGGCCTCCAGGGCACAGCAAGACGTTTGGATAGGGATTGGCTGAGGGGGGCAGAGAGCTGACTGGCCAGAGAACAGGAGACGGGCAGAAATATCTCCAGGATGGGAGTATCTCTGAGTTCAAACAGGATAGAAATGCATGAGGCAGGAGAGAGGGGGGGCCATGAGATTTGTTGGGGGTGGGACTCTAAAACAAGGCTGCAAATGCCACTGCGGGGGGGGGGGTGCTGTGCTCCAGTGGAGTTCCTTCTCTGCACTGGGAGGTCGCCCCATGCCAATCCTGTGCCAATCTGCCTGGCTCTGTGCAATGACACAGAACAGACTGGAGGAAGGATCAGGGTCAGCGTTGATCTGCTTCTGAACCCTTTTCAGGCTGGCCTTTCAGCCAAGAGCAAGACAACCACCACTCTCACCATTGCCCTTGCCCCCCCTCCAGCATCTGCACAAGGGGGACAACACACACCCCCAATGTCACAGGAGGAGCTCAGCTGGGCTGGGAGAAGCCACGTCTCTCTCCCTCTGCCCAGTCAAAGAATCAGAGAATTTTGGAGTTGGAAGGGACCCTGAGGGTCATCTAGTCCAGCCCCCTCTGCAATGCAGGAATCTCAGCTAAAGCATCCAAGACATATAGCCATCCAGCCTCTGCTTAAAAACCTCCAAGGAAGGAGAGTCCACCACCCCTCGTGGGAGTCTGTTCCACTGCTGAACAGCTCTTACTGTCAGAAAGGTTTTCCGAATGTTTAGTCGGAATCTCCTTCCTTGTCACTTGAAGCCATGAGTTCGAGTCCTACCCTCCAGAGCAGGAGAAAACAAGCTTGTTCCCATGAGATATTTGAAGATGGCTCTCATATCTCCTTTCAGGCTCTTCTTTCTGGTTTTTTTTAAATAATATTTATTATTTTTCCAAAAACTTAAACACTAAAAAGACAATACAATACAATACAATACATTAAATTAACAAAAGAAAACCAAAACAATAAAATAAATCAAACAATTTCATTATCCCATCTTTCATTCACTTATTTCCACGACCTCCTCACACCTCCCTTTTTGTATTCCACTTCTGTTAATTATTTCAGCAATTCCTTTCCATCTTCCTCTGTTTTCTATCCTATAATTATCTTAACTCATTTTCACCTTATTTTTTCCTTTAATGCTCTATTAATCTATCTGTACTTGATTCTTATAACATTTCTGCTAAAGCCATATAACTTCATTCCAACATTTTTCTAGCATTCATTAATTTTACAGTATTTCTGTAAATAGTCTTTAATTTTTTTCCAATCTTCTTCCACCGACTCTTCTCCCTGGTCTCGGATTCTGCCAGTCATTTCCGCCAGTTCCATATCATCTGCCATTCTTCCCGGGTGGGTAAATCTTGTGTCTTCCAATATTTTGCGATGAGTATTCTTGCTGCTGTTGTTGCATACATAAAGAAAGTTCTGTCCTTCTTTGACACCAACTGGCCGACCATGCCCAGGAGAAAGGCCTCTGGTTTCTTCAAAAAGGTATATTTAAATGCCTTTTTCATTTCATTATAAATCATCTCCCAGAATGTCTTAATCCTTGGGCATGTCCACCAAAGGTGAAAGAATGTGCCTTCAGTCTCGTTACATTTCCAACATTTATTTTCGGGCAAATGGTCAGGCTAAACATACCCAGCTCCTTCAACCACTCCTCACAAGGCTTGGTTTCTAGACCTTTGATCATCTTGGTCTCCCTCCTCTGCCCACCTCCCAGCTTGTCAACATCCTTCCTAAATTGTGGTGCCCAGAGCTGGACACAGTATTCCAGGTGTGGTCTGACCAAGGCAGAATAGAGAAGGACTATGACTTTGCTTGATCTGGACACTAGACTTCTGTGGATGCAGCCTAGAATAGCATTAGTCCTTTTTGCTGCTGCATCACACTGTGGACTCATGCTCAGCTCGTGGTCCACCAAGACCCCTTGATCCTTTCCACATGTACTGCTAGTAAGCCAGGTGCCCCCCCAACCTATATTTGTGCATCTGGTTCTTCCTGCCTAAGTGCAGAACCTGACATTTGTCCCTATGGAAATCCATTCTGTTAGCTTGGGGCATGGGGAGAACAGGATACTGGCCATAGAATCCTAGAAGTTGGAAGGGACCCCAAGAGTCATCTAATCCAACCCCCTGCAGTGCAGGAATCTCAGCTAAAGCATACATGACAGATGGTCCAGCTAGGACACTAGCCTGATTCAGCAAACTCCTCTTAGGTTCCTGTGCCACCTTGCTCTCGGCTGTGGCCAGAATTATTATTATTATCACAAGATTTCAGGGCAGTTCACAGGACACAATGCAAGGTCAAAAGACAAGCAAATAGTTAAAATTAAACAGCAAAACAATACCCCCCCCCTTTTGTGAATGGCCTTCTGAGCCCCTCCCTGGCACCCTGCCGCCCTCCCCTCCAGCTGCTTGTTTCCTGGGGAGGCAGGAGGTGGGTGGCTGGGCTCTGGCCTCTGGCTTGCTTGCAGGAGATGTTATCAGCCTCTCCCATGACTAAGCTGGGGTCTGTGTCAGCAAATAATCTGTGGGCTATTTAGTTAGCAAATGATTAATGATGACACACCGGGGCTCCTCGTTAGTCACCCAAATGCGAGGGAGCCAGCGAGGCAGAGCGGAGACAGGCAGGGAGCCCCCAGGCAGGCCTGCGGAAAGTCAGGTGGAAGCTCACCTGGTGCAGCAAGTCTGCTCCTGTCCCCAGAACTTTCCCCGGTTGTGGGATCTCCAAATGGGCTCCATGAAGGAGCACTGAGAAACAGCCTCATGGCAACAGTCAGGCAAACGGCTCCGGCTGCCCCACACAGCCCTCTCTTGCCTGCTTCTCGGGGTTGCTCTAACCATTAGGCAACACTCTCAGGCAGCAAAGTGTGCGCTGCTTAATTTATTGTTGTGGGGTTTTTTTACTGCCAGGAAGAAGCAGGGGCAGGAGAGGCACAGGCGGGATTTCCTGCCGATGTTTTTGGGTGCCTCTACACACCATTGTTGCAGGACTTTATGTCTAGGTTGGGGGGGGGGGTTGCCCCTCCAGCAGATATCATGCACATGCAGCCCACTACCAAAGTCAGCAAGATCACTTTTGTGACTTGTCCCCACAAAACACTTCATCACAGTTTCTTCCTATCTATTCAAAGGGCCTCTGCTGCAGGATACCAAATGGGAGAATTCACTGATAAATGTATTTCTGTACTGGCTCACTGGGAAAACTTCAGAAATTCATATAGACCTGTGAGCTCAGCTACTCAGCAGCCCCTCTGCCTGAGGGATAATCCCTGGTATCCTGATACCTGAGTGCCAGACAGGTAAGCCATTCCAGAAATAACAAACCCAGATGGAGACAAAAGGGTGTGATGAACTTGGCTGGGAAACAGGGAAATGTAAATATCTCTTTTGTGACACTTGAAGGGTGTTTGGTGGAGGGCAAGGGGAACCATGGGGCAGGGTCCAGGATGCTCAGATTCCTGCCACCAGACCTCCCCTTTCATGATGTATGAGTGATGTAGTTTGGAGGGTGTAACATGGGGATTAGCAGCTAATAAAAGTTTGGGGGCTCTTTTGTTGGGGGCTTCCACCTTGTTCCACCTGGTGGCAGGTGGGAGTCCTGTCGCAACAGTCTTCAATCAAGACCAAGCCGACTGGCTGCTGTTTTGCTCTGGTATTCCTGGCTGGGGTCCTTGTTTTTTGTCCAAGGGAGCCCTCAGATTTCTCCGTTAACACCATCACCTTGGCTTGGGAGGAGGATTGGCTGTGCTTCAGGGGGTTGGACTAGATGACCCCTGGGGTCCCTTCTAGGATTCTATGAAAAGGAGGAGTGCACTCTGTGATGGCCCAGCTGCCTCCTGACGCACCACCAGCCCAGGGGACCAGAGGAAGAGGCTTCATACTGAGTTAGTCCATCCCTCCACCAGTGTATTGTCTACACTGACTGGCAGCTGTGTCTCTCCAGGATTCCTCGAGAGGGACTCTCTCCCAGCCCTCTCTGCAGATGCAGGGCTTGAACCCGGGACCTTCTGCCTGCAAAGGAAGTGCTCTCCCCCTGCGCGATGGCACGGAGAAAAACCTGAGTGCACGACCATGACGGTCTCACTCTGCCCTCCACCATCCTCAGAAGACCAGAGAATGAGAGAGAGAAAGAGACAGAGCGACAGATCAGCTGTCAGAGCCTGAGACTCTAAAAACTCAGGGCTGTGGGTTGGAGCCCCGTGGGGGGGGGGGGCAAAAGATTCCCGCATCGCAGGGGGTTGGACTAGATGCCCCTCGGGGTCCCTCCCAACTCTGCAAGTCTGTGATTCTGTAACAGACTTACTCTCCACCAACCAAGCCTGGACTTCCCCAAGGCTTCTGGACGGGAATCTGGAGGTGCAGTTGGCAGAAGCTGTTCTTGGGACTAGCGGTGGCTCCTGCGGTGGCTGCATTGTGTAATAAACGTAAATCTGCCCTTATTCCTTTATGGGGGACACAAGAGCCCTTATAGAGTCCTTTGTAGGTTCTCCATCGGTCGGAGAAAAGAACAGAGGCCAGCCAGAGAATACAGAGAAGCAAAGCAGCTAGTAAGCCTGATCTTTATTGATCTGTTGCAACAGGATGCTCCCCTCACACGCAGGAAAGGAGGAGGATCCAGAACCCAGGTATGTCCGCCCTTATATGGACATTTTAAACTGCCTTCCCTGGTGCTCAAGACCACCCCCAGAAACATCATACATACATCACAGAAGAGGCGGTCTACAACAAAAATCTGAGTGCGTTGTTTATCTCGTCTGACAGGTTACCTGTTAATGCTCACTTGATTGGATACCCTGGGGAGCCTGGCCAGTCTTTTGTAATGATAAATACTTCGTTCCTGGGCCAGGTCACAGGCTCACCCTGTTCATACACAGACATACCCTTAAGACAGGATTTGTGAAGGAAAAGACAATGGGGAGGCTTCCCACCTCCTCCCTCCTTGCAGAGAAAACATTTGGTCAGTTTGGGAGTGAAAATGATTTCAGGGCGGTCCTCCTGTGCTGCTCCAGGCATGTGGTCCACACATCTATGTATGCGCTTGGTTGGTACATTTATGAACATTTATTATATATATAAGATCTTAAATTTTTAATTTCAATACCCTCCAAGTGCCACCATTTTCCAGGGATGGCCCTGGAATTATGAAAGCCATCCCTATTTCCTCCTCCAGAAAAGCCGCTGAGCTGCTGTTTGTCCTGAGCATCCCCTGACCTCTTCCTGGCCACTGCTGACCAGCCTCCTCCCTTGGGCAGCTCCTAGCAGCTGCTGGAGAACAGAGGGGGGGCACTGGCAAGGCCCCTCCCCAGCTCTGGGGGGCAGGCAGAGGGCAGGGCTGCCCTGAGCAGGAAGAAAGGGGGAGCAAAGAGGAGCAAAAGATGTCTTGGTTTTTTTAAAAAATAAAATAAAATAAATGTGTCTGCTTCTAATCTTGTCCCTTTCTAAATGCATTTATTGGTGTGTGTTTTTCTTTTGGTAAACCTACCAAAGAAGAAAATCAAATCAAATCTGAATTGCAGGGTTTTCTCAGGACGGCGGAGGACACTTGTGCTGTGTCCCTTTGGGGAAGCGGTGGTGGCCCTCGCCCTGCTTCCAATAGGAAATGCTCTGTGGGGGTCGAGGAGGGTCAGTTGTGGGGGGAAGGAGTGAGAAATGCCCCTGTTTTTATCTGAGGAATGCTGGAGGGTATGGGGCTGCTGTGGCGGATGGCAGCAGAGCGAGTGTCCTGCTGCCCTCTGGAGAGAACAAACCTGCTCCTGAGGAGACCCATCCCTGCAGACAGGCTGAGCGCATTAGGAGGGCTGTTGCTGGAACAATGTCAGATCCAAGCAAGGTTGGTCTTTAATCAAGGAGTTATTTGCGAGTCAGGAGGAGGGCCTGGCTAATGTTGCCAACCCATAATAGTCAAGGAGGAGGAAGAATAATGATTTGTGGGGGGAGACCCCAAATGTAAGTCCACCACTGGGTGGGGCTCTGGGCAGGTCAGAGAGGGTGGAACTGCTCCACAGTCCTAGAGAGAGCTGCTGCCAGGCGCTTCCCATCCAGGCCTTGGAGCAATGGACCTAGAGATGGAGGTCTACTTGTGAGTAAAGTATTCCTGATGCTCCTTCATTGCCACCAGCTGTGGCTTAGAAGGCCTGAGTATTTAAGGCCCCATCCGCCCTCTTCAGCCTTCTAGTTGCTGCAGATAACAATGAGTGGCTGTCGCATTTTGGCGCCTGAGGGCAAACCACAAGAATGGCACCAGCTATGGATCTGTCCTGGGGATTCCTGCGTTCCACCCGGGTCTGTTTGGGCTGCTGCCGGACTCCTAGAAGCCCCACCTGTGTTGGTAAGTGCTTTGCAAGATGTCCAAAGGTCTGGGGACCAAGCCTTGTGAGGGAGTGTCCCTATTTTCCAGGGACAGTCCTAGACTTAAAGAAGCCGTCCCAGTTTCTGATGTGATCCCATTATGCCTCGGATTTTTCTTAAAAGGTAAAGGGACCCCTGACCATTAGGTCCAGTCGTGGCGGACTCTGGGGTTGCGGCGCTCATCTAGCTTTATTGGCTGAGAGAGCCGGCGTACAGCTTCCGGGTCATGTGGCCAGCATGACTAAGCCGATTCTGGCGAACCAGAGCAGCGCACGGAAATGCCGTTTACCTTCCTGCTGGAGTGGTACCTATTGATCTACTTGCACTTGGACGTGCTTTCAAACTGCTAGGTTGGCAGGAGCAGGGACCGAACGACGGGAGCTCACCACGTAGCGGGGATTCGAACCGCCAACCTTCTGATCAGCAAGTCCTAGGCTCTGTGGTTTAACCCACAGCGCCACCCGCATCCTTACGGATTTTCATCCGAGAAATGTTGGAGGGTGTGTAATAGGATGTCCCCAGGGCTTTCTTTTCAGCCAGAACTCACTGGAGCTCAGTTCCGGCACCTCTCAAGTGGGCGCCATTGCCATTCAAAGAGAACTCTGAATTCTGGTACCTCTAGAAAAAAATAGCACAGGACGTCCCTAGTTTCATCAGAAGGTATGAGTTGGGCATGTTTAGCCTGGAAAAGAAGAGACTGGGAGGAGATGGGAGAGCCATCTTCCAATATCTCAAGGACTGTCATACGGAATATGCAACAAGCTTGTTTTCTCCTGCTCTGGAGGGGGGAACGCGAACCAATGGAGTCCCAGGACAAGGAAGGAGATCCCAACTAAGCATTAGGAACGGTCAGGGGTCCCTTTTAAATTTGGCTGTGGAATGGATCATCTCAGAAGGTGGAGGTCTCTCCTTCGTTGGAGATTTTTCAGCAGAGGGGATCTGTGGGGGGTCCTTCAGCTGCCATTCCTGCCTTGCAGGGGTTGGCTCAACTGAGCCTTCGCAGTCTCTGATTTGGTGATTTTTGCAAATCCACTACTAGTGACCGAAGTCCAGAGAGCAACTGCTGCACTTTCTTGGTGATGTTGGAATGGAGGAGAAGCAGGGCAAGATCAGAACTGGCTCCTTTCTCTGACTGGCCTTCTGCCCTGCCACCGGTTGCCAGCTGCCACTACCCATTCCCACAAAGCATCCTCACACTTGGATATTCAGGGGGCCACACTGAAAAGCAGAGGGCCTTTTCTCATCAGGGGCAGTGTGGTGCAGTGGTTACAGCTGTGGACCAGGACCTGGGAGGCCGGGGTTTAAATCCTCCCCCTTGGATATGAAGGGTGCTGGGTGACCTTGGGCCTAACCTGAGGATGAACCAAGGAAGAGGAGAACCATGTTTAACCACTTTGAGCTTGTTGGTGGATAGAAGGAGAGAAATGCGATCAATACAATCCTTTCCCCCCTGAGACGAGGATTCGGTGCCTTCCAGCCACTTCAGAACTGGCTGCCTCAAACTATGCAGAATTAGATAAATTAATGGGAAGGATTCGAAACCTGCGGGACCAGAGATTCTTAGAAGACTAAATATGTGAACTACCGTATTTGAAAAGCAACTGTAATTAACAGATTACGCTAGCAGGACTGCAAGAAGTTCTGTAAGGAGGACTATTTGAAATATTGAAAGAAAGACTATGAGGAGAATTATTAGTTAATGATAATTATGAGTAATGGAGAAATTAAGAAATAAGTGATAAAGAACGGAAAATCATCAGAGGTTGTTGACAGAAGTCCAAAATGTTGTATAAGATAAGAAGTTATGTTAAATGACTGTTGGAAGTTAAAAAATCAATAAAAGTGTGTGTGTGTGTGTGTGTGTGTGTGTGTGTGTGTGTATAAAAGAACTGGCTGACTCAGTGACCGGCCCTGTGTCACCTTCTTCTAATTCGGCATCCGCCTTCTTGGTGAAATAAAAAATTCAAATTGTCCCGTTGGAGGTCCTAGGAAGGCGTTGCAAGCCCTGCAAATTGGCACTTGTCACAGCAGCTTTGCACTAAAGGCGGGTTCAGGATGAGTCTTTCTGCAGGTGCAGCTGAGTAAAGTTGTGGGGGAAGACTGCCTGGCACGTGGGACTCCGGTCTCCTGCAGGGGGGGGGGCAGGGGGGTGGAGAGAGTGGGATTAATTCCTGATCCTAATTCCTGAGTTTGCTTCCTGGGGAGCCTGTCCCAGCTTTGCAAGTTCTCAGCTGTTTCCAGGAGAGCTCATCCATGTGGAGCACTCATCCCCGGCTACCATAAAACCTCTTTGGGACCAGATCCGCTGCAAGTGCTCTTTCTCCAGGCAGGACTGGAGGAAGCAATGCTTTTGAATCCCGGTTGCTGGAAACTGCAAGAGGAGAGAGAGAGCTCTTGTGCTGTTGCAGGAATTTATGTATAGGTGGGGGGGGGTGCCCCTCCAGCAGATATCCTGCACATTGTTACGGCTAAAATCTGGGTGCGGGGTTATCCTGCCACCCAGCTCATCGGACTAAGTCCGTGGGTCCCTGCGGAAGAAAATGAGCTCAGCCGGACACAGGAGCAAACTGCAGAAGGTCCAAGTTTATTGCGCAACAGGTTCAAGGCGAGATTGAACCCAGAGAAAGGGGTGACATGAACTTTTGAAATTTCCCTCCATATCCCAGAATACAGTGCATGAAACGTCACGAATACATTATGGGAAGGTTGGGTTTCACAAGTTACATCATGAATATACTTTACACGTCATGAATACATTATGAAAAGGTGGGATTACATTAATTAGCATTTTCGGATGAGGGAGGGGGGATATGCGGAGCGGGAAATATACATAGATACACATTTATTGAGTACCGGTGGTGGCAAGACAATGGGTCAGAGATATGCATCGTCTGCCACCTAATATTGCCTAGAGGGAAGGTTTGGCAAATTAAGAAGTTCCTGCGTACGTGACCTGCCGCTTCGGGGATTATGGAAGTAGGGATAGCATCATGGAGTCCACGGGGAACTGAGTTGAATGACACTGAGAGCGAAGAAATTGGAGTTACGGTTGATTTTATATCAATTTTTAAAGATTTCAATGATTTCAAACCCATTCTGTACTATAGGGCAAAAGCAGAAACAGAATGGATACATTGTAACAGGAGGTCTGTGATTGGCTAAAGCGGGGCCATAGGAATAAGCGGGGCCTCGGATGTTCCTAGAAGGAAGGGGGAAAGGAGCCCCCCCCCTTCCGTTCCGTATCAGTCCCCCATTCGGAGATAGATTTGCATTAAAGTTCTGTAAGAACTTGCAAATCTTTTCTCCGCACCCTAAATCTCGGTGAATGGGATGTGTGGCTTTATGCAAACCTGAAAGGGACTTGCAAGCCATGCCTCTTACGGTCATTTGCAAGTATAGCAGTGCAGGTAGCTGCATATAGGGTATTATATAAAGAACACCTCTTGTATTTTGTTGCTAAATTAGTTGTGGCATTCTCAATAGTGTTTTATGCTTTACACCTAGCAGGAAGGTCTAATTGACTGAAAAATGCAGTTGGCTTCCCCCCCCCCCCGCCATTTGTGTGTTCTCAGGTGTCAAGGTAGCTCTTCTGTGGTCTCACACTGACATAGTGCTACAGCAACACATCCTGTCTGTTGAATCCCCTCAGGGCTTTCATTTAACCATGTCGCCTGGCATTCACCATAGCTGGCACAGGTTTGGGCATCTCGTGAGGGAGAGGTCTTCGCCTTGGCCTTTAGCTATGGGATTCTATTATAGGCTGTGGTTTTGCACGCATGGGGGTTGCTCACTTGCACTTAAAGGACCAAAAGGCTAATTGCAGCCTGGATACACTTGCCCAATTCAAACTGAGTCCAATTTGAATTTATCTTGCCCCATGGTTCTCAACTCTTCAAACCAATCTGTTAAAAGAAAACCATTCTTAACAAGGGCAGTTGTCCAAATAAGTCAATTTAACTCTATAAGGGATCATTCCTGCTAAACCAAAGCATATGCACCTTCATGTACCTGGTGTTTTATGGATCCAGAAGCTTGTCCTTGGCAAAACGAGGTTTAACACATTTTAAAATGGATAGGGAAAGTTGGCGGTGGAACAATTAAATGTGGTTACAAGTTGATCTAAACATTGGACTACACAATAGTGTGAGCTATTAGAAAGTATAAAATGCATGAGAATTCTCCATTGGTGTGTAAGCAATAAGACATTAAACATAAAAACAATTACACACAAAAATTGCCCCCCTTTGTGGAAATCACACTGTCAGACACATTTCAACATTCTTACATAATAACACATAATACAAAACAAACTAATTAAATATCAGTTACATATCTTGACACAATTGTGATCTTTTATGCATGTATCTTTTGAATCCTGGAGCACAGTCTTAAGGTTCAAAAGTGAGAAAATGTCCTTGCAATTCAACTCCTCCCCTTAGCCATGAGGTGTTGTTGCTGCTTTTCATCATTGCACATCTGTAGAAGTGATATCCTGTAAGGGGCAGGGTTTTGGGGCTTAAAGACAGTTAGAAAAGGGAGGGGGCAAAAGGCGAAAAGGATGTGATGTCCTTCGGTTTCTGTTGGAAGTTGCAAATAATAAAATCTTAGCGAATTAAGCATTTCATTCATTCCAATATTATTATCACATTTTCCTATAACTACTGTTATTATCTGCTAAGTTTGTTTGCTTTTCCTCACTTAGTTTTTGTTGTTGTTGTTCTTTTCATATTATAAAATAAAAAATTACTCCACATGTATAGAAGGAGAACTGTAAAAAATACAAAGGTTAAAAAATAAAAGGAAGCAAAAAAATTAGATTACCAGTTAGATGAAAATGGACTTGACACAAAGACATCAGATTCAGAAAATAACCACCATTAAATAGTACAAAGATATTATCAAAACCACACATATTACTACTAGACTGAAAAAATGGGAAAACAATGGGGGAAAAAAACCTTTAAATTCACCATGTGCTATCTGATAAAAGAACTTCATGAAACTGACTTTCAACATGTGATGAACATGTCCCCAAAGTAGAACACACAAAATGAGCTATGAGGAACCAAAAATAAATAAATGCTAAGGCACACAATAAGTAACCTGAAGTAATCTGTTTTGGCATTCTAACATCCCAAATGAAAATAAAACAGTGTTTGTTGATGTGACAACATCAGCTGTAATGTTAGTACTGGGAAATGAGTTAATTCCAAGAAAAAATGAATGGCAATTTAAAGTTGTGCAGGTACCTTGCACTAGCCAAAATGACAGAATTAGTAAGAAATGCTCAGGCCAAAGGTAAACAAGTACCATTCCACAAACAATGTTTGGTTGTGGTTCGATTAACTTCATAGACATCATGGAGAAACTGATTAAATAAATGAAAACAGATTATTTGTAACTTAAAAAAAAATGTCAAAGGCACAAAGAGATAGAGGTCACTAATACAGCAGGGATTCAGACTTGTTTCACAGAACAGAAAGAAAGTTGCTGTTTGGCTTTAAGGGAAGAAGGAAGAAAAGAAATACAAATGCAATTACTTTTTATAGAGTATTTAAATCACTGTTTGCATCCCCTCTTTATCATTTGTGCTGTGGGAGAAAAGAAAGGACACTCTGTTAAAAAGGAAAATTATTTCATGTGAGAGGTCTGTCAGGAAATGCTGTTCCTAAAATGTATAGGCATATACACATACACACACACACAAGAAAACTGTTATAAAATTTAAATCCCATGGGGGGGGGGAACTACTCAAGAGAGGAACTCACAGTGGGAGTGCTTTGATATTTACCTGTGAAAAGAATTTGGCATGTCCAGTACTTAACTCTATTGTCTTAAGTAGCCCTGGAGCAAAACACATTAAGGATGATTTCGCTCAATGGTTCCAAGTTTTACATAAGGAAATTTGTATAGGTTTCACGCTCTCCAAACCTTCTCTCTCCCCCCTCCTTTCTCTCGCTCTCTTTCTTTCTTTCTTTTTTTTTTTTAAAGCTGATCTAGCCTCTGTGCATGTGCAGAGTTCATGTCTCAGCAAACCTTTTATACCATTGAAAATGTTGCATCTTTTGGCTCAATTAGAATAAGGAAGGGAAAGGTAAGGTAAGGAGTAGATTTTAAAAATAGGGTTAGATTTTAAAACAAAAAAGAGAAACTCAGCAATTCAAGTATTCACCATTCAGCCCAAGCAAAGGAGTGCTTCCTTTATGTACAGGAAAGGGCTATCATTATTGGTCATTTTAGCTGGTCATTTGCGGAACAATCAACCGCTCTCTTATTTATGAGTAAAAATGGCCAGAGAGTTAGAATTCATAGGATTTTTTATTTAATTTTTAACATTCTCAGTCATGGTCAAGGCTAATTCTACTTAACTATATGAATTTTTATGTGCTTAAACTTTGAGTAGACTTTTAAGTCTGATTTTTGTAAATAATAGACAAAATGATAAACACAGTAATCACTTAAATGCCTGATATCACCAGTTCTGCTTCAAACATCACGAGCAAATCTGGGCTGAATTTCAACACATCAGCTACAAATTGGGAAAGTTGAAAGGGACCTGGGGTCATCTAGTCCAACCCTAAAATACAGGGTTCATAGCAAGATTTGTACTACCAGAAACACACACATACTTATGTACACAGACACAACTGGAGAAGAGATCACAAGCCATGCGCCTATCATGTACTAAGGAAGAGGAAAATAAAAGTACCCAACTAGTTTGAGTGAGAGTTTACTTCCTTAGACTAAAGAGTGAAAGTTCCTAGATAAATTATCCTTAAAGACTGAAGTGAACATTTTTCTAGGATAGGGAGAGGATCTCTTATAAAGCAAAGTTAATTCAATTGATATAACCACTCACAAATAATTACCACAGCCATAGATTTGACATTTTTGTTGAACTTGCAGAGCAATAGTAAGCCTAATCTATGCCCCCCCCTTGCAGTTTCCTTTAAAGGAAGCTTACTCAGGAGTAAATTTACCTGGCACAGGATAAGAAGGAGAAGGGGAAAAAACCCTGAAAGAGACAGAATGAAACAAGGGGGGGGGGGCATTTTCTAAGAAAAGAGGCCAGGAAGTCTTATAGAGACTGATATCAGGAGCCTTACAATAACTCTTCTGTCCAACCAAATCAAAGTTAAACCTGGACTCAGATATTTTCTTAGAAGGAACACCATACTTTCATAGGCATATGCTTAATGAAATACATACATTGCATTTTAGCTTGAGAGCAGTTGGCTCAACTAGGCTTTTTCAGCAGAAACATTAGGTTATCTGCACCTTCCAAAATAAGACTGTAGACTCACAATCTCAAAAGTTGGGGTAAAGCAAGAGGTGGGGTAAACATTTGCACACTTCATTCTCATTTTCTCTTATTTAGGACTGCTAAGATCCAGCATGGCTTCCTTAGATTTAAATTTTGAAGCAAGCTTGCAGTTTAAACTATGCACACTTAAGAAAGGCAGTCTGCCAGAGACAGAAGGAACAGACAACACACATAACGGACAACATGTAAACATACATATTCTCATATATGTATTAACAGGCAACACACATAACAGACAACATGTAAACATATATATTCTCATCCTTTAGTTGGTTATTGCAAGGAGATGGGCCACTACCTTTGGCTTCATTAAGTGAAATTAGTAGGAAGGTCCCACATGGTTTTATGAGCCTCCTTGCCTCTTCAAACACACCACCAGGTAATCAGACTGGTAGGGCTCACAACGCTTGGTTGACTGGGTACCCCTTTATAGATGCATGCGTTGCTGTTGTTGCTTTTTTTGCTTTTTCCTTTTTTTTGGGGGGGGGTGTCTGGGATAGAGAAGGGGGAAAAAGAGGGGTTGATTAGGATTGGTATGGCTAGGGGTTTGGTATGCTTAGTACAGGGACGTATAGTAAAGAGGAGAAGGGGCTTCTAGTTGCCTGGCAACTTCCTTAGTGGGTTTTAGAGAGCTCTAGCTATCCGGTTCCTTGCGTTCCATTTCCTGTTTCCTTATTTCCTATAACCTGGGGTCTCTTTCCACTCTGCCGGTCCTGCCCAATTCCTCATGGGCTATCCCTCCTGGCAACCTCCTACCTATCGTCACATCTCAGGAAAAGGGGCCCTACTGGACGCCCGCGCCATGCGGTGCCAGATCGGGTGGTCCCTGGATAGAATTTCGGGTCGAAAATCCCCCTTGCTTTTGGAAGCGAGCTTACAGTACACGTGGTATGTAGCTCGACCAGTGCGGCTGGGATTAGGATAGAAAGCAAGACCACTTCCTGCCCCCTAGCAAGGACGCTCGGGAAGTTCGGAAAGAGAGCTCCAACCCCTTGCTTTCAACTGGGATGCCCGTTGCAGAGAGTCGGCTATCTTTCAAGTCGGGTCTCTCCGTCTTACTTTCGGGCTCCCAATTGGTGCGGCTGGCTGGGGATTTTAAGGAAAAGGGATAGAGCTCAGAACCCCCCTTTCGGGTTGAGCAGCGGTCCACGGTCTCTCTCACTAACCGGACCAAGAGAAAGGCAAGAAGGAGCGATAGAGAGGAGGGCAGAGAATTCAGTTGCCAGGAGACTTCCACCCCCTTCCCACCAGTGCACTGGATTTTCCTTTTTCCTTATACTCACGCGTCTTCTATGATGATCCCGGGATCGATGAATAAGCCGGCTGGATCCCTCTTTTGCTCCCCGGCTGAACTCCTAGGGCTTTCGATTACCGCCCAGAAGATGGCTGGGGGTCCAAAAGGATCTTCCCAGGCAAAATGGCCTGGAGCCGGCTGAAGATTTCGGGGCCCCCAGTCAGCAGCTCGGGAGAACCGCAAGCCCCACGTTGGGCGCCAACTGTTACGGCTAAAATCTGGGTGCGGGGTTATCCTGCCACCCAGCTCATCGGACTAAGTCCGTGGGTCCCTGCGGAAGAAAATGAGCTCAGCCGGACACAGGAGCAAACTGCAGAAGGTCCAAGTTTATTGCGCAACAGGTTCAAGGCGAGATTGAACCCAGAGAAAGGGGTGACATGAACTTTTGAAATTTCCCTCCATATCCCAGAATACAGTGCATGAAACGTCACGAATACATTATGGGAAGGTTGGGTTTCACAAGTTACATCATGAATATACTTTACACGTCATGAATACATTATGAAAAGGTGGGATTACATTAATTAGCATTTTCGGATGAGGGAGGGGGGATATGCGGAGCGGGAAATATACATAGATACACATTTATTGAGTACCGGTGGTGGCAAGACAATGGGTCAGAGATATGCATCGTCTGCCACCTAATATTGCCTAGAGGGAAGGTTTGGCAAATTAAGAAGTTCCTGCGTACGTGACCTGCCGCTTCGGGGATTATGGAAGTAGGGATAGCATCATGGAGTCCACGGGGAACTGAGTTGAATGACACTGAGAGCGAAGAAATTGGAGTTACGGTTGATTTTATATCAATTTTTAAAGATTTCAATGATTTCAAACCCATTCTGTACTATAGGGCAAAAGCAGAAACAGAATGGATACATTGTAACAGGAGGTCTGTGATTGGCTAAAGCGGGGCCATAGGAATAAGCGGATGTTCCTAGAAGGAAGGGGGGAAAGGAGCCCCCCCCCTTCCGTTCCGTATCAACATGCAGCCCACTACCAAAACCAGCACAATCACTTTTGTGACTTTTGTGATTTGTCCCCACAAAACACTTCATCACAGTTTCTTCCTATCTATTCAAAGGGCCTCTGCTGCACGATACCAAATGTAAGAATTCACTGATCAATGTATCTATGTTCTGGCTCACTGGGAAAACTTCAGAAATTCATCTAGACCTGTGAGCTCAGCTCCTCAGCAGCCCCTCTGCCTGAGGGATAATCCCTGGCCTCCTGATACCTGAGTGCCAGACAGGTAGCCATTCCAGGAATAAGGGTGTGAAGAACTTGGCTGGAAACAGGGAAATGTAAAGATCTCTTTTGTTCCACTTGATGGGTGTTTGGTGGAGGGCCAGGGGAACCATGGGACAGGGTCCAGGATGCTCAGATTCCGGCTACCAGACCTCCCCTTTCATGATGTAACCGTGATGTATGAGTGATGTAGTTTGGGGGGGTGTAACATGGGGGGTTAGCAGCTAATAAAAGTTGGGGTTCTCTTTTGTTCGGGGCTTCCACCTTGTTTCACCTGGTGGCAGGTGGGAGTCCTGTCGCGACAGTCTTCAGTAAAGACCAAGCCTACTGGCTGCTGTTTTGCTCTGGTATTCCTGGCTGGGGTCCTTGGTTTTTGACCAAGGGAGCCCTCAGATTTCTCCGTTAACAGTGCTCAGAGCCTGCTTGCAGATATCCCATGGGGACATTGGTTGATAGGCCCCTTAGGACTAAACCAGGGGTCTGCAACCCGCAGCTCCGGAGCCGCATGTGGCTCTTTTACACCTTTGCCGCGGCTCCGGGGTGGATACTAGCGAGGGGAGGAGGCGCATTGTGCGCCCCAACACTCCCCACTGTGGCGGGCGCTGTACTGGCTGTGACGTCGCATGGGGGCGGTACGTGCGCTAGTCACGCACCGTCCCGACGTCACCTTCCCGTCCGCTGTCAGATCGGAGGGCAGCGGCGCACATGCTTTAAATGTCGCAATGGTTTTGCGGCTCCCAGTGTTTTTTTCTTTGGAAACGGGTCCAAGTGGCTCTTTTTGTCTTAAAGGTTGCAGACCCCTGGACTAAACCCATAGATGGTTCTTCTGAAGTTAAGACCTCTCCAAAGGTCTGGAGGTCTTTCGGAGAACCTTCTTTTGGAAACAAAAGTTGGTTGGAGCTTTGGGGATGCCAACACAGTGGGGCTTCACATCTCTTAATTTCCTCTCCGTTGTGGACTCCTGGTTGCCACACTTGGTGCTTTTGCACACATTGCTGGTGAAATAAAAAAATTAAGGTCTTACATATATAGTAAATGTTCGTAAAAGTACCAAGCAAACACGTACATAAATATATGAACCACATGTCTGAAGCAGCACAGGAAAACAGCCCTGGAACCATTTTGGCTCCCAGACTGACCAAATATTTTCTCTGCAAGGTCAAAGGAAAATGGAAAAGCCTCCCCATTGTCTTTTCATTCACAAAACCTGTTTAAGGGTATATCTGTGTATGAATAGGGTGAGCCTGTGACCTGGCTCAGGAACTAAGTACCCTATTTGTCACTACAGAAGACTGGCCAGGCTCCCCAATCAAGTGACCATTAACAGGTAACCTGCCAGACAGGAGATAAACAACGCACTCAAATTTCCGTTGTAGACCACCCTTTCAGTGATGTAGGTATGATGTTTCTGGGAGTGGTCTTGGACTACACGGCGGGCAATTTAAAATGTCTATATAAGGGTGGGCACACCTTGATTCTGGGTCCTCCTCCTTTCTCCTGTGTGTGAGGAGAGCACCCTGTTGCAACAGTTCAATAAAGATCAGGCTTATGAGCTGCTTTGCGTCTCAAAATTCTCTGGTTGGCCTCTGTTATTTTCTCTGACCGATGGAGAACCTGCAAAGGACTATATAAGAGCTCTTGTGTCCCCCATAAGGGAATAAGGGCAGATTTCCGTTTATTACAGAGGCACCCTTATTGCCGCACAACTTCCACAGACTAGAGCCCGCGATGCCAGGTGCGTCCAGACTTTAATTAGTTTGCAATTGGAATCCATTGCATTACTGCGTAAGCTGAATGTTGGAAGATTTGGGGCAGATAAAAGAAAGTCTTCCTTCGAGAAGTGGAGAGTTGAACTCTGGAACTCCCTGCCACAGGAGGAAGGGATGGCCAAGTGGCTTAAAAGAGCATTAGGCAGATTCATGGAGGAGGAGATGGCTGGCTCTCCTCTGTCTCCGTGGTCAGAGGCAACAATTCTTCCGGGTACCAGTCGCTGGAAAGTGTGGGAGGGGAGGGGTCTCTGAAACAGGCATCTGGTTGGCTCCTGTGAGAACAGGGTGCTGGAACCTCTGGGCTCACCATGGCCTGATCCAGCAGGCTCTTCTACTGTGTTTATAAAGGCATCTATTCCCCCCTATCCAGCAAGTGGTTTTTTGTGCCTGGGGATACACAGCTGAGCCAATGGGGATCAGCAAACTTTTTCAGCAGGGGGCCGGTCCACTGTCCCTCAGACCTTGTGGGGGGCCGGACTATAATTTGAAAAATAATAATAATTAATGGATGAATTCCTAAGCCCCACAAATAACCCAGAGATGCATTTTAAATAGGGAAGCTTTTAATGTTTAATAGGTTATTGTATTTTAGTGTTTTGTTAGAAGCCGCCCAGAGTGGCTGGGGAAACCCAGCCAGATGGGCGGGGTATACATTATTATTATTATTATTATTATTATTATTATTATTATTATTATTATTATTATAGCACACATTCTACTTATGTAATAACACAAGGCAGGCCCCACAAATAACCCAGAGATGCATTTTAAATAAAAGCACACATTCTACTCATGTAAAAACATGCTGATTCCTGGACCATCTGCAGGCCGGATTTAGAAGGCGATCGGACTGGATCCGGCCCGCGGGCCTTGGTTTGCCTACCCATGCAGAAGGTTTGGGCAGGGCAAAAGGTGAGGAGAGGTCTGAAATCCACACCTTTAGGACCCAGGAGCAGGAAGCAGCTGAGATCCTCTGGCTTTGCTATGCTAATTTATCTCTTCCAGTAGGAAAATTCCACTTCAGCAGTTTCTCAAGCAGGTTCTCTTTGAAGTTCAGCAAAGGATGACAATATTCGGGTCCTGGGAGACGGAAAGGCTCTCCCGCTGCTTTCGGAGTTTTGCCATCTCTAATGTTCGGCCTGCGTGTTTATTCTCTTGCACAGAGCATAACGGAGGGGCTTTGCTCTGGCTAGAAAGCGGAAGGGGGCGGCTGGCAGAGGATGCCATCGTTCATGCACCCCAGATGGCATGGCTGATGTTAGGAGGCCCCCTAATACTGTGGACATGGGGGACAGAGCTGATCTTCATTAAACTGTTGCAACAGGGTCCTCACTCCCCACCCGCAGCAGGAAGGAGGAACCCAGAACAATGGTGTGCAAGCCCTTATATAGACTTCTGAAATTGCCCACCCTGTAGCCAGAAACCACCCCTGAAACATCATATGTACATCACAGAAGGAGGCGGTCTACAGCAGAAATCCTGCCTGCCAGGATACCTGATAATGGTCACTGACTGCTTTACCTAGGCAGCCTGGCCATTATTTTGTGATGGTAAATAATAATTCCTGAATCCAGGTCACAGGCTCACCCTATTCATACACAAATAGGCCCTTAAAACAGGATTTGTAAGCAAAAAGACAAAGGGAAGGTTTTCTCCATTTCCTTCCTCCTTGCAGAGAAACATTTGAGGTCACTGGGAGAGTCAAAATGACTTCAAGATTGTTCTCCTGTACTATTTCAGACACTTGGTTTATATACTTAATGAACATATGTGATATATATATATATATGACCTTAGAATTCCTATAACATCTGTGAGATGCCCCTTTACTGTTGCTGAGTAGCCATTTCAGGTACTGGGGGTGGGGTGGCCATTGGAATAGGCTGGCATTTGGATCAAGTGCCCCACTGTGGGCAGAAACTTTCCATCTGCTCCCCTGCTCATGAAGGCAGAGAAGGATTGGGGACGATTGACGGGGCCTTCTTGGTGGCAGTGCCCCAGTTGTGGAGCTGCGTTTGCCCCATCGCACAGGCACCTACCTTTTATTTATTTACTATTTATTTGCATAACGCCCTTCCCCACAGCATAAAAATACAAGACGAAAACACAAAATGCATAATAAAAGCTAGAACAGAAGCAACCAAACCATTAACCCCAGTTTCATCTTTGCTCATCTCCCAGGACCATCAAAAGTCCTTTTGACTCAGCCAAGCACATGGGGACTCTGATCTGTGGCATTTGAAACATTAACGCTTCTGGTTCTGTTTTAGAATTATGGGATGGTTCATTGTTTCTGTTTCAGTTGTTTAAATCTTATTGTTTCAGTCTGTTGCTGGGTCTAGAGGTACCTCAGGTTAAATACTTAATTTGTTCCGGAGGTCCATTCTTAACCTGAAACTGTTCTTAACCTGAAACACCACTTTAGCTAATGGGGCCTCCTGCTGCTCCTGCGCTGCCGCTGCAAGATTTCTGTTCTCATCCTGATGCAAAGTTCTTAACCCGAGGTACTATTTCTGGTTACAGATAGGTAGCCGTGTTGGTCTGCCATAGTCAAAATAAAAAAAATTCCTTCCAGTAGCACCTTAAAGACTATTTCTGGGTTAGTGGAGTCTGTAACCTGGAGCGTATGTAACCCGAGGTACCACTGTATTTGGAAACCCCGCTGTGATCTTTTTCTTGATGGAAAGCAGCATATAAATACTTGAATGAGTCAATTAGAACAATGGCAGGAAGTTATCCTGGAGCCCAAGGCCTCAGCTGATCTCTGGGATCTCCTGGGCAGCCCCCCCCCCCACTGTGATAGTAATCTTATCACTGTGCTACTTTCAGGCAACAAGCTTAAAAGTTACTTAAAATCACAAAATAGCACTTCATGCAGACCCACAGATTACAGAATACATAATACCCGTTCCCAGTTTGTAGGGCCTTGATCTTTTTCTTTTCTTCTTTTTTCAATTTTTTTTATTGATTTTCCAAAATTTTAAACAACCATAGATCTTAACTGTACTGTACTTAATCCAATCTTAGTAACATTGTTAAATGATTTCCTCAAATCCCCCTGGCTGAGTTTCATTGTAACAGTTTTCCAAAACCTATTTTCTCATAAAATTAACTTAGTCACAGTAAGGACTTGATCTTTTAGTGGGGCAGCACTTTGGAACTCCCTGCCACTTGAGATCTCGCCTTCTGCTGCCTGCTAAAAATATTCTTGTTCAGACAAGCCTCCTTGGATGTTTAGAAAGCTGATGTGCATTTTGGTCTTTTTTTAGCCTGTTGTTTTAACTTCTTGGAAGTCTTAAATCGCCGTTGCTCATTTTTCTTAGTGATTATTTTAATCTGTTTTTGTAAACTGCTCTGATGTCCTTGTTTTGCAATCAGCGGTGTATAAATTTTATAAAATAAATGAATCAGTGTTGATTTGTGGTTTCAGAAAGGCCCCCTTCACTTCCAAGATTTTTGCCCTTTGCTGCTTTGGCGAAGATTTCCTTTTGCACCCGGGACTGCGATGAAGTTTGCCATAGGGGGGCTGGGGGGCTTGTACCCCCAGGAGAGAAACAAGGAAAAAAGGGAAGGGGGGGGCCTGTTAATCTCCTCCCTGACATGCGGGTCACATGTGTCCTGTTTGGTGCCAAAACCCTGACAATTTGGTTTTGTTAACTATTTGCATGTCCCATTGAGAGGCCCACTTTGCACTGGGAGAGGGGGCAAATGCGGCTGAGGGGGTAGCAAAAGGAGGACAGGTGTGGGGGGCTTTACATTTGGGCCACTGAGGCTCCTCAACACCCCAGCAGAAGAGCGTCTTCTGTGCAGGAATGAATAAGCATAAACAGTCACTCTTGGATCTGCATGTGGGCAGCTCATTAATTCCTCTGCACAGGGATTTTGTCAGGTGTGAAGGACCCCTGAGTGACTTGCCAGGAGGATTCAGCTTAGCACTGAAGCAGAGCGGAGGAGAAGGAGGATGGGGGCCTTTGGGGATTGGTGGGGGCCACCCCCACAGCTCCCCCCAAACCACCCACGGCCGGTGTTGACAGCGGCTTCTGCACATGCACCCCTCCACGCACAAAAGCATGAGACTGCGGCTGTAGAACCATAGAATGGCAGGGAAGGAAGGGAACCCTAAAGGTCCTCTAGTCCAGCCCTCTGCAACGCAGGAATCACAGCTAAAGGATCCCGGACAGAGGGCCGTAAAAGGAGAGGCCACAATCTCCCATCTCCTTCATTGTCCTTTTAATCTCTTGCAGGAGATAACAAGGTGGCTCCTTCTTGCAGGGGACAGCTCTGCAGATCTCGTGTCTCCTCGTCTCCAGGCTAAACACAACAGCCTTTTTAAAAAAGTGCCTTTGGATATTTGCCCTCTGGTTTACTACAAGGCAGAGGTGCAGCCGGGTTCCCAGGCTGCTTTGATCTTTCCCCTGGGCAACAGAATTGCCTTTGTGTGGAAAAGTCACCACCACCATCATCGCTTTTAATTTGTGCACCGTCTTTCTATTTTACAATACCCAAGGCGGTTTACGAGCTGAAGAAACAAAGAATGTACGTCGTATAAACAATATAATCCAATACAAAAATGTGATAATAAAACGCAACTTTAAAATAATCAACCTGCATCAAATAAAGTAACTTTCAACAATCCATTAGAACAGTGTTTCCCAACCACTGTTCCACGGCACACTAGTGTGCCGCAAGATGTTGCCTGGTGTGCCGCGGGAAAAATTAAAAAATTCGAAAGTTTTTTTTTTAAGTCAAATTTTCGATTGGGGCGCCGTCACTAGATGACCCCTGGGGTTCCCTCCCTCCCTCCCGCTCTGCGCCTCCCTCCTCCTCCTCCTCCTCCGGGGAGGCCCTTCCTGGCTCTCGGCCAAGGCTTGGCGGCTGCCACTCACTCACTCGCTCGCCCACCCGTCCCTCCATCCCTGCACCCGGCCTCTCCCCCTCCGTCCCTGGCGCGGGGGCTGCTGGGATCCGTAGTCCCCTCGCCCTTGGGCTCCGCGCCCACGCGGGGTGCGCGAACTACGTTTCCCAGCATGGCCTGGCGGGCCGGGCGTTTTGTTTGAAGCGCTCTTCTCCCGGCCATGGAATGAGCGCAGCGGCGGCGGCCGGGCGGGCAGGGGCTCTTCCGCGCAGACCCCGCGCAGCCTGCCTGCACTGCACCCCCGCGGAGATCGGGCGGCAGGATGGAGCCCGGGGATCCCCGCGGAGCGGCGGAGGCGGAGGCTGCCCCCCAGGTAGGGATGCGTCGGGGGTTTTTTATTTTTGCAATGCTGCATCCGCGCCGGAGGGGACGCATCGGACCGCGGCGAGACCCCTTGGCGGGCGTGCAAGGCAATGCATGCGTGCAGGCGTTGCATGGAGTGCAGTGCAATGCAATGGCAACGCGGCGCCCTGCATGCATGCATGCAACTTCCACCGGCGCTCCGGACTTGGCAGGTGAGGGGGGTCCCCAGTGGGCGGCAGAGAGAGCCGGGAGGGCGAAGGGGAGCCGGGGGGGAGCAGCGCTGCTCCCCGAGCCGAGCCCGGGGGGAAACTTCGGCGTCGTTGCGCCGGGTGTTGGAAGCGGAGGCTGGCGGGGGCCCCTCACCTGCAAAACCTGGTCGCCTCTCATATATTTCGTGCATTGCATTCATCGCCCGCTTTCTCCTCCAAGGAGCTCCCGGGGGCGCGCATGGTTCTCCCCGTGTTATCCTCGCAACAACAGCCCTGCGAGGTGGGTCAGGCGAGTGGCCCAAGGGAGCACCCAGGGATTGTCCTGGCCAGGTGGGGTGATTTGATCCCTGCTCTCTGCCCGGTCTTCGTCCTCATTTAGCCCCCACATGTGCATGACTGTGCATGACTGAGGTTTTCCCCCCTCGTCTTGGCTATGGTGTGAGTCTGTGCTGTTAATTAATGGGGTTCTGCCTTCGGAGAAGATGAGCCAGCCCTCAAGGAGGTGATTATGTAATTTGCTAGCAATTCATGTCCCTCCCGGCGTGACGCTGCGCGCTGACGTCACGGGGCTGTAATGGTGGTGTGCCTCGAGATTTTTTTCATGAAACAAGTGTGCCTTTGCCCAAAAAAGGTTGGGAAACACTGCATTAGAATAGTATAGAATGATATTAAATATCAGCATATGAAAATTAAACAGAAATCTACTCTTAACAGTTGAAATAAATTATTTCTAAGCTACAATCAATAAAACGACGGCAAGTCACAGTGCATGAAATAATACAATACAAACTGAGAAGCAGAGACCGGAGGGTGAGGCGAGGCAGGAGGAAGGAGGCCTTGCCTGGTGAAGTCTCTCCCCTCAGCCAGAGAAGAGATGGTTTGCGCCACTGACTTCTCTTCTTGGGAAGCCCAGAGGTCCACTGGCGCTCTCTGTCTGCTTCCTGGCTCCTCTCTGGCCCTGTTGCTGAGAACAGGATGGGCTCCATGCTTGGGGCTCATGAGAAAAGGGGTTTATAAGAAGACTGCACATAACCTGTGTAATAAAAGCAAATCTGCCCTTATTCCCTTATGGGGGACACAAGAGCCCTTATAGAGTCCTTTGCAGGTTCTCCATCGGTCGGAGGAAAAAACAGAGGCCAACCAGAGAATATTGAGAAGCAAAGCAGCTCGTAAGCCTGATCTTTATTGAACTGTTGCAACAGGATGCTCCCCTCACACGCAGGAAAGGAGGAGGACCCAGAACCAAGGTGTGCCCACCCTTATATAGACATTTTAAATTGCCCGCCCTGTAGTCCAAGACCACCCCCCAGATACATCATACCTACATCATAGAAAGGGAGGTCTACAACAGAAATCTGAGTGCATTGTTTATCTCCTGCCTGGCAAGTTACCTGTTAATGCTCACTTGATTGGATACCCTGGGGAGCCTGGCTAGTCTTTTGTAATGATAAATACTTAGTTCCTGAGCCAGGTCACAGGCTCACCCTATTCATACACAGACATACCCTCAAGACAGGATTTGTGAAGGAAAAGACAACGGGGAGGCTCCCCCACCGCCTCCCTCCTTGCAGAGAAAACATTTGGTCGGTTTTGGAGTGAAAATGGTTTCAGGGCAGTTCTCCTGTGCTGCTCCAGACATGTGATCCACACATCTATGTTGGTACATTTATGAACGTGGTGTCGGGAGGCACTCTGTCCATGCTCAAAAGCACACAGTACAGCATGCATTATTGAGGACTGCTCTCTACTTCTCTCTCTCTCTCTCTCTCTCTGGGGAAAAGGTTCCATGGTTTTGCTGCAGTGATGATGTGCTCAGATGGGATTGTTCCTGCCTCAACTTCAGCTCTGAAAAGCAAGATGAATAATCAACTCCGGAGTGGGACACCTCTGCCCCTCCACAAGTTGCTGACCTACAACTCCCATCCACCCCAGCAGCATCTAGAAGGTAAGGTTCCCCAGATCTGAATTAACCTATGGAACTCAATGCTACAGGATGCTGCAAAGTGATGCAGGTGATCTTTGGAAATAACAAAAGCTAGATTTTGTCACAAAGCTTTAAGTAGTAGATAGAAATAGAACTTCTAGGCTGATCGTGATACCAAGGGGGCATTTCTCAGAGACAGTGCTGGTCTCAGTAGCGGTGCTTAATCTGTAAAAAGAGAATGGTTATGTAAGCTTTCAGAATATTTAGAATTAGCCAAACTGACAGATATAATGAGACAAAAACCAAAAAGTGAAGTGAAAAGGGGATGGGAGTGCCTAAATCAGGGGTCTGCAACCCGCGGCTCCGGAACCGCATGTGGCTCTTTTACACCTTTGCCGCGGCTCCGGGAGGGATACTAGCAAGGGGAGGAGGCGCATTGTGCACCCCGACACTCCCCACTGTGGCGGGCGCTGTACTGGCTGTGACGTCGCGTGGGGGCAGTGCGTGTGTTAGTCACGCACCGTCCCGATGTCACCTTCCCGACCGCTACATTGTAAGGGGCATGTGCGCTGGTCACTGCATTGAAAGGGGGCATGTACGCTGGTCACTGTTTTGAAGGGGAGTGAAGAACACACACACAAAAAGGTAACTTGTTAATTTAATGTTTATTTCTATGAGGAGGAGTAATTCTGAGGGGTCAAACAAAGAAATAATAAAAAAGTGACAAAAAAGTTATTTTTATAATGATGAGTTTTGTGGCTCCCAGTTGTTTTCTTCTTCGGAAACGGGTCCAAGTGGCTCTTTTTGTCTTAAAGGTTGCAGACCCCTGGCCTAAATGAATACCTCAAAAGCCAGGGTTCGAGGACAGAAATCTGGCTGAGTCTGGAATAACCTTGTGAAGTGAAAAGATAAGAAAGGGATTTATATCTAGAGGCTAGCATAATGATAAGGAAAATAGGAAGACACAATGAGAGGTAAAAGAGGAGCTGTGGGATTGGTGGAAGTCAATGTTTGTTTTTCTTTTTAGTGTTTATATTATTAACTTGTAAGCTATGGATTTGTTTTTTTGTAAGATGGCTTTTGTCTTTTGTGTTTTGTTATTTTTTGATATTTTTCGTGTTGTTGTTGTGTGGAAAATACTAATAAAATTTTTTAAATTATTTTGAAAAAAAATCTGTAAAAAGAGAGGTATGTCCCCCACAGTTCCAGATGTGAGACAGAACTGAAAGCACTTGTCAAGTTGGCCTATTTCTGTGCAATTCTGAGTGAATCTGACATGGGCTTCCTGGTATGAAAGGGCCCCTCTCAAAGAATTGCAGAATTGCAGCGTTGCGAGGGAGTCTTGAGGGTCATCTAGTCCAACCCCCTTCCTTGCAGCAATCTCAGCTAAAGCATCTGCGACAGATGGCCAGCCAAACCCTGCTTGGAAACCCCCCAAGGAATCAGAGTCCACCACCTGCCTTGGGAGACCGTTCCCCTGTTGAACAGCCCTTAACTCTTCCTGAACAAGAGTTCCTCTGAGCACGTGCAGAGAGCCTAAGTCCCAACACCACGCGGCCCGGCCCAGTGGAGGAGGTGCTTTTCACGGCGATCTTCCGGGCTGCCTAGGCCAGCTGAGAGAAACCTGCGCATAGCTGTCAACCGTCCCTTATTTGGCGGGAAACTCCCTTATCCCAGCGCCATGTCCCGCTGCTGTCCCTTATTGATGATGCCCCTTAAATTTCCCGGGTTTCATGGTCGCCCGGCTCGGGGTCCTCCGCCACGCGAGAGAGCGTGTGCATGAGCTGCCGCGTCTCCATCTCTCCCTTTTCCCCCTCAGGGGCGCATTGTGAGGAGATGGGTGGCAGCGGTCGGGCAGTCAGCCCCTCTCTTGCAAGACTTCCGCCGCCCTGCCAGGGGAAGCCGGAGGTGGCAGCAGCGGCTGAGGAGGCAGCCTGAGGGAGGAGGAAGAGGAGGGGATGGGGAGGGACGCAGAAGGGCGGCGCTTCAGTGCCACAACCGCCTCATGCCAGGCTCGCGGGCGGTGTGGGCAAGAGTCCCTCCCTCCCTCCCTCCCTCTCTCTTGGGCGGGGAAGGGCCGATGGAACTCCTCGCGCCAGGACGATGGCAGCCCCAATGTGCTGCTTAGCATCCCCTCCAACCAGTGCAGCATCTTAATGTAGTGATTTCTCCCTCTGCACCCCTTTCATAACTCTATTTTTATAAATCATTTGTCCATCCATAGTTCAAATTTTTACTACAAGTTTCTTGTCAATCTTACCAATGTATGTAACTCTTGACAATAGCTTTTCAACTAAATTATAAACTTTCCCCATTCTTTATGAAAGAGGTCCTCTTCCTGGTTTCTAATTCTGCCTGTAAGCTTTGTCATCTGGACGTCGTTCGTCAGTTTTGTCTGCCACTCTGCTTTGGTAGACCCTTAGGATCACAGTTCAAGCTCTGGTTTTCCCAGTAGTGATGTATGGAAGTGAGAGCTGGACCATAAAGGAGGCTGATTGCCAAAGAATGGATGCTTTTGAATTCTGGTGCTGGAGGAGACTCTTGAGAGTCCCATGGACTGCAAGAAGATCAGACCTCTCCATTCTGAAGGAAATCAGCCCTGAGTGCTCACTGGAAGGACAGATCCTGAAGCTGAGGCTCCAAGACTTTGGCCACCTCATGAGAAGAGAAGACTCCCTGGAAAAGACCCCAATGTTGGGAAAGATGGAGGGCACAAGGAGAAGGGGACGACAGAGGACGAGATGGTGGGAAAGTGTTCTCAAAGTGACAAACATGAGTTTGACCAAACTGCGGGAGGCAGTGGAAGACAGGAGGGCCTGACGTGTTCTGGTCCAGGGGGTCACAAAGAGGCGGACAAGACTCAACGACTAAACAACAACAACAATAACAACAAGGATCATCTAGTCCAACCTCCTGCAAAACACAGTCAGTCGCAGCCAAAGCAGCATTGCTCCATCAGTGGTGGATTTACGTATAAGCTAAGCAAAATCGCTTATTTTGGCTGCTGATCCCTTCTTTTTGAGGCTAAAGGTAAAGGTAAAGGGACCCCTGACCATTAGGTCCAGTCGTGGCCGACTCTGGGTTTGCGGCACTCATCTCGCTTTATTGTCCGAGGGAGCCGGCGTACAGCTTCCGGGTCATGTGGCCATCAGGACTAAGCCGCTTCTGGTGAACCAGAGCAGCGCACGGAAACGCCATTTACCTTCCTGCCAGAGCGGTACCTATTTATCTACTTGCACTTTGACGTGCTTTCGAACTGCTAGGTTGGCAGGAGCAGGGACTGAGCAACGGGAGCTCACTCCGTGGCGGGGATTCGAACCGGCGACCTTCTGATCGGCAAGTCCTAGGCTCTGTGCTTTAACCCACAGCCCTTCTTTTCCAATCTGTAAGTTGACAGCTCTGGCCAGGCGGGACCCGAGGTGAGAAGAGGCGGGGCGCTAGGACCCGTCGGGCGCGGGCGGCGCTGTCTCCCTCTTTGGCGCCCCCTGTGGGCGAGAGGCGGGCACTGCGCGCCGATCGCGCCCGAGCCGAGCCGAGCGGCTTCGGTGCTGCAGTGGCGGCGGCGGCGGCGGCGGCGGGCGAGGCCTCCTCCTCCTCCTCCTCCTCCTGCCGGGCAGGGCAAGGCGAGCGCAGCGCGGAGGAAGGAGGCGGACGAGGAGCCCCCCCGGGAAGGAAGCAGCAGCTGCAACGCCAGCGAGCAAGGTAGGAAAAGAGGGGGGGGCAGCAGGAGGAGGAGGAGGGGTCCCCCTCCCCGGGGGGGGGTGCAGCAGCAGCAGCTGACAGTTTGCAGGGGGGGAGTCCCCGATGCCCCTCTTTTGGGGGGGGCGCTGCTTTGACATGCTGCTGCTGCAGGGAAACGGGCAGAGCCCACCCCCCCGGCCGCCTTTCTCGGCTTGCATTTTGCAAGGTGCCCAAATTGCAGCAGCAGCAACTCTGCCCCCCCCCCCGCTTGTTGCATTGGGTTGCATTGCACGGAAATAGGAGGCTTCCCCCCCCCGCCGCCGCCACTTGCTGGGATGGGTGGGAGGGGAGGGGGGGTTGGCAGCGCCTCCACCTCTCTTGCCCCCCCACTCTTCAAGTTCAAAGGGGTTGGCACGGGGACTGGCAAGGCAGCGCGGTGTGTGCGCCCCCCCCACCCCGTTTTCCACCCATCACCCCCTCTCTCCCTCCCTCCCCCGAGATTCTGCCCATTGGGCTGAACTTGAACTTCACGTATCTGGCAGGGAGGAGGAGGAGGGACAGGAAGGTATCTTGCCCGGGGGGGGGGGGGAGAGGAGGCAGAGTGCGGCGAGGCGCCCCCCCCTCCTCGCCTGTGTTCGTGTGCGCGCGTGCGCCGTGCGGTGTGCCCGGGCGAGAGGGAGGGAGGGGGGGGTCGGCTGTGATTATTTATTAATTTCCCCCCATTTCTGCAGACGTGTCTGACCCGTGTCTGCTCTATTTGGGGGGGGGAGGTTTGCAAAGATGGGAGCCCCCCCAATCCCCACCCCACCCCGAGCCACGCATGGGGGAGACCCGGGGGTTCCCCCCAGATCGCCTCCGCTTCCCGGGTTTGACATTCTCCTGCCAAGCGGGCGGCAAACATGGCAGCCTGGCATGACCCTCGGGGGGGGGCGCCCCTCTTTCCTTCCAGGGCGGGGGGGGGCAGGAGAGGCGACGAGGGGGATCTGGGGGCGCCCGGGGGGGTTCTGCCTAGGGGGGGCGCCTAACTCTCGCCCCCCCCCCCGCACACCTGTAGCTTGGCCCGGCGGGGGGGGGGTGGAGAAGGGAGGCTGGTGCAATTCCCCCTCCCTCCTCCCCCGCCTAGTTTTGGCGGGGGGGGGCGGCGGAAATGATGCACGGCGAGCGGGCGCCTGTTTCCCTGCACCCCCCCTCCCGGTTTCGGTCGCGGGGGGGGAGCCTGGCCGGAGGCTTCCCTGCCGGGGGGGGGGCGAGGCGCTGCCTGTCACCCTTCTCTGCCCGGAGCTGGGGGGGGGGTCGGGCGCAGCTGTGTCCTTGAAGGCTTTGCACTGCGGCTGGTGAAGGGCGAACGTGGAGGGGGGGCTGCTGCTGCTGAGCTCCCCACCCCTCCCTAGCAAGGCAGATCCGATACAGGAAGGCCCCCCCCCGGGTCTGGATTTCCCCCACCCACCCCACGCTCCGTGCAACAGCCCCCCCCGGCTGTGCCCCCCTCCGTTGCGTGCGGGGATGGCTTCGCCCACTGGCACGGTGCCAGCCTCCCAGCTCCGCCTCCCTCTCTCCCTCCTGCTCTTTTGGAAGGGGGGGGGCTTTGCGTGCTGCTGTTGCCCCCCCACCAGTGGTTGGCGGGGAGGGGGAGATGGGCACAGCCCTGCAGTTGCGAAGGTGGGGCCTCCAATGCCCCCTGCAGGCCCAGGAAGTGCAAGAGAGACCCCCCCCAATCTGGGTGCCCTGTGGCGAGAGACAGGTCAAGGGCAGCCCCTGCCAGGGTCACCTGGTGCCCCCACCCTCACCCCACACCTTGTGACATCTCTGCCCCCTGCCAAACTCCAGACCCCCCCTGGGGGGGTTCCTGCTGCCAGGATCAGGAATGCCCCCCTCCCAGCCTCAAAAGGATGCCAATCTCCCTGTCCACCCTTGGGCACCTTCATTTAAACGCTTGCCAAACTTTTTGGTGACCCCCGAGCAGCACCCTGTGATCCCTTTTTGGGCGAGGGGGGAGAGATGGGGGTGCCCCTCCCTGTGCCAGGCTGGGCTTTTCCGTGGGGCTCAGGGAACGGGCAGCTAGGAGCTGGCTCCCTTCTTGGCGGGAGCCGAGGAGGGTGGGCACTGAATGGGGCCAGGTGGGCAGGACATTGGCGCACCCTGAACCCCCCCCCCTTGTGCCAGCCTACCTGCCTGCCCACCTTCCTTGGCACCCCCCCCCTGTCGCTGGAGGGAGGGGAGCAAGATTTCTCTCCTCCTCTCTCTCCTCCTCAACCCCAGAGCCAATTCTTCAGCCCAGCGACTTTGAAAAGGTCTTGACAATAAGGGGAGGGGGCGACCTTTTGTGAGCTGGAGATTTGGGGGGGGGGGTCCGCTCTCCCTAACCCCTCGCCTGCTGAGTCAGCTGGAAACATGTTGGCAGGGGCTCTTTCTCCTTCCAATTAGATGTCTAAAAACATTTGAGGGGCTAATGGAGGCCAGGCGGGTAACTTGCAGGGGAGGGGGCTGCTTTCCAGGCCCCCCCCGCCCTTGGAATAGCAGGATTAGATTCTGGGTGAGGCTGCCTCTAGGCTGGGATAATCTCTTATAAATTTCTCCTCGGAGGGAGCCAAACTTTGATTGTCATGAGAAATGGGGAGGGGGGACGGGAGGCGCACAAAGGAATGTTTGCCTTTAGAAAGTTGGCAGGATCCCATCTTTTTCCCCTGCTCCTGCCTCGCAAACTTCCTTTGGAGGGTGGGAACCACCTCTCTCTCTCCCCCCCCCCACGCCAAATCCATCCTCCTAACATTTACAGTCAGTTCTTATTTTGATAGCGAATCTCCTCTTTTGCTCCAGGGGAAGGCAGGCGTTTCCTGGGAGCGTGCAGAGTTCTCCGGGGCTGCCTTGCTTTGCACCGCACGCATGGGGCCTCCAGCTCTTGTCAGCCGCTGTCCAAGGATGCTGGGGGGGGGGCAGTGCCTTTGGGAGCTGGGAGGGCAGACAGGTTGCGACCCCCGGCGGGGGCCTCCTGACCCCTCCACCTGCAAAGGAGGCGGCTGCCTTGTAATTCTCCTAATCCAGAGCAGGAGGCCTGTCCTGGCCAGGGCTTCCCAAAGGGAATCCCCGGCTGAGATAGCATGGGGGGGGACGGGGGCTGCTGAGGGCAGGCAGGGAGGTCGCCTGAGGGCACTGGAGCCATCGCCTCCTGCATCCTGACCGGCTTCGGATGCTCTCTGCTCTCCATCTGGACCCGTGGGGGCTGCAGGTTGCAATAATAATAATAATAAATTTTCTTTATACCCCGCCCTCCCCAGCCAAGGCTGGGCTCAGGGCGGCTAATAACCAATAATAAAAACAAGTTGATTGAAACATGACTTAAAAACAAGATTAAAATACAACATTGAAACATTAAAATGCAGCCTCATATTGGATGTGAAAAGAGGGTGCACAACCTGCCCCCCCAGTTCCCATTACCACAACAGATTTAGGGGGCCCCAAACGTCTTTTATGGGGGTCCTACTTGCTTGTGTGCTTCTCACCTGTACAGGAGATGCTGTCCAGGCCACAGACTCTCGCAAGAAGGTGGCATTTTTCCGGCTGGTCTTTGTTTAGGAGTGTATTTGATTCCCCCCCACACTTTATAGCAACTAATTCAAGTCTATATTAAGGGAGGAATTCACTGAGGCGCTGTGTTCATTTGTTCCGTCAGGGCCTGTTTTTCAGCCGGACAGAAATATACCCCCATCTTCCCTCCCCCTGCCTGCAGTTTTTTTGGGGTGTGTGTGTGGAATCCCCATGGGGGTAGTGGAAATCCTTGCATGTCCCTTCTGGTGGCAGGACCAGTTAGCTGAGTGTGGCCTGGCGCACGTTGGGAACATGCAGGGTTTTTCTTAACGGTGGTGCAGCCCCGTTAAATGTATTTGTTTCTCTGTGTGTGTTTATACTGGAATTGCATGCTGCCTTCCTGCCAGGGCACCCACGGGTGGCTCAGCGTCTTAAGATCCTGCAGCAAATCCATTATCTGGATGGCAGAGGTGGCCCCGTCCTCTCAGGCTGACCAGGAGCTGGTGGTCTGTGTGCTCCCTGGCCTGGACTCCTTCGTTTCTGCACCGGAAGGCTGCATCTATCTCCATATTGTCTGCACTGGCCGGCAGAAGCTCCCTCCAGGTTTCAGGCTGGAGTTTCTCCCACGCCTGCCAATAAATGCTCAGGATTGAACCTGCTTCCAAGGCAGCCATTTATCGGTCCTGTGGCAGAGTCTCTTGCTGCAGCAAATGTGGCCTGAAGTGGTTTTCCACTTATGGGGCTGGAATAGATTCCATATCCTCCAACACTCCTCCAATGAAAATAGGGATGTCCCATTCAGTAATGGTGATTTTACTATTTATACCCCACACATCTGACTAGGTTGCTGCAGCCACTCTGGGCAGCTTCCAACATATATAAAAACACAATAAAACATTAAGCATTCAGACGATTCAGGGGTTGGATAACTCCATACCCTCCAACATTTCTCCAATGAAAATAGGGATGTCCTAAGGAAAAGCGGGACATTATGGGTTCAGATCAGAAACTGGGACAGATTCCCTAAATCAGGGATGTCCCTGGAAAATAGGGGCACTTGGAGGGTCTGAGATTCCCTACTTGAAACCCCAGAGACCTGCTGCTGCCAGTCAGTGCAGGTGGCCCAGAGTGCTGGGTTTTGAACATCCATCCCGCAGCTTGCTCCATTCCTCAGGGCTGCTGCTGTGAAGGCCTGGCGCAGCCTTGCTAGCGAGAGCGTCATCTAAAACCCAGCATGGCCCTAATTTATTTACTTGCATTTATATCCCTCCTTTTCCTCCCACGGACGCAGTTCTCCTTCCCGCTCCTCACTTAATCCCCGCAACAACCGTGCATTGCAGCCCCACAATTCCTTCATTGCCGGGGTTGGACTGGATGACCCTCGGGGTCCCTTCCAACTCGAACCATTCTATGAACGCTGGGAAGTTGGTTGGGCCGTGAGAGGCAGTGGACGGCCTTGAAGGTCACCCAGAGAGAGCACATGGCCTGGCGGGGATTCAAACCCTGGCCACTCAGGTCCTGGTTCGTTGCTCTAACCACTGGACCACACCATCAGGGAGCCACGCCTCAGGGAGGGCAGTGATGCTGGCGTTTCCCTTCCTCTTGCTGCCCCAGAGTCCCTAGATGCAGAGAAGGCCTTCTCCTTATTGCTACGATTCATTGCATCTGCCCCACTTTTTCCTCCACGGAGCCCCATGCGTGGTCCCCCCCTCCTCATTTAATCCCCACAACAACCCTGTAAGGTAGGGCAGGCAGAGCGGTGATGTCACCCAGCGAGCTTCAGGCCCGAGCAGGGATTCGAACCCACATCCACAGTGACCCACATGAGTGGGTCACAAGCTCCTTGTTGTCTGCCACAGAGGGCAGAGCTGGCTGGAACCGGGTTAGAAATCCGCTCTTCTAACCCGACTTGGATGAAGGAGGCGTCTGGGATGGGCCCCTGGATCCGTTTCAGCTTCCCTGGGGGGGGGGCTGTGTGTGTGTCGCTCCCCCAGCCGTGGGGCAGAACGGCTTCTGCGGTGGCAGCTGGGTGTGTTCTGCCCCCCCACGGAGTCACAGCTGATGCTGTGAGAAAGCAGCCCCTCCGCAGTCCATGCCTAGCCTGCTATGTGCTGGAAGTCAGAACAATGCGCTGGGGCCCAATGGGAGGTCTTGCACCCTAGACAACACCTTTCCCCCTGGGGAGATCTGGAGGGGTTTCGGGGGGCTCCGTCTGGGGTTCCCTCGTGGGGCTTCCTGGGCGCAGGTCTTCCCAAGCGCTTGGGAGACATAGACTCTGCTGGCATCTTGTGTCTGTCTGGCAGTCAGGATTGTGCTCGGGGGTCGCTTATGTATTTGTGGCCCCAGGACACCCAGTGAGTTTCACGGCTGAGCCTTGTCCGACGCTCTAACTGCTAGGCCACGCTGTCGCTCTTGCTGCATTTGCCCCCTGGTGCACAGGAGAGCAGGGTGCCCAGGGAGCTTCCTCTCCCCGAAGGCGACCCACGCCTGTTTGGCTGCTGGGACGGGTGTTTCTCCAAGACTTTGGAGCTGGCAGACTTTGGAAGAAGGCCAGGTTCTTCTTGCTCCTGGCTATGGATTGACGGCTGTCTGTCGAGAGTGATAGCAGGGCAGTTCTGCGTGCCTGTGCCCTGTGGGTGGCGCTGATTCCTTCCCTCTCCCTCACTGGCCTTGGGCAAGTCACTCCTCTTGACTCAGTGGGGAGGCAGAGGCGGATTTAGGGGAGCACGACTGGTTTGCCCACACTGGGCGCCGGGCCAAGAGGGCACTGCAAGAAGGATGGGCAAGGGGGGGAGAGGGTTTGCACAGGGTGCAGTGTTAGAAACTCAGCTGTGTATCTGAAGAAGTGTGCATGCACACGAAAGCTTATACCAAGAACTAACTTAGTTGGTCTTTAAGGTGCTACAGGAAGGAATTTTTTTATTTTGACTATGGCAGACCAACACGGCTACCCATCTGTAACTCAGGTGTGTAAGCTAGGTGCTTAAATCTAGGTTACGGTAACCACAACAGAGTGTCTGTTTGCCAGGGGGCTGGACTAGATGCCTCTGGGGACCCCTCCCAAAGCTACGCTTCTACAATTGTATGCTCTCAGCGACATCGCTGGGCTGCTCTTACAGCAATTCACTTGCCCCAGGATGCAAAAAGGAGAAACACAGACAGTGGAAATGGAAAGCAGAGGTTTTCACAACCTGGTGCCCAGAGATCTCCACATAGTCATCATTGGACCTGCGCCGGTAGCAAAACGCGCCTGGCTAATTTCTAACACTGAATTTTTTAAGCCCAAAGTCTGCCACTGTGGGGAAGCGCCATCCGCAGGCGGGGAGGGCTAGTGGCCAGAGGGAGCTCCCTTGGGGTGGCACGTTGGCAGCAGCAGCAGCCCAGGGCTCTGGTCTGAGGATGCCTGCAAGAGGGGCGGGGGAATGATTCTAGGAGGGTCTTGGGACCCTCTGCACAGCCTTGCCCAACTGGGTGCCCTGCAACCCCTTCAGCCCCAGCTGAAACCTCCCCTCTTGCAGTTTCCAGCAGCTGGTACCCAGAAGGGTTGTTGTCTCTGACCACAGAGGCACACCAGTGCCATCCATGCCCATCTGCTCTGTGAATTGGCCCAGTCCTAGGTTGGCAGCTGTTGTTGTCTCCTGTGGGAAGGAGTTCCAGAGTTTAACTCTGCGTGAAGGAGCACTTCTTTTTATCTGAAGGGCGCTTGCTTGGGCACAGCTGCTTTCAGGGGCCCCCTGTGCGTCTGGCTCCCCGAAATCGCCTCCTGCAGGGGGCTGGGCTGAGCCACTGTGGCTTCTCTTGTCCTCCAGTGTCCTTAAGGCACCTCCTGGCATGCGCTTGGCGCCGTCCCGTTCGTGAGCACCAAGAGCATCAGAGGCGCCAGCGCCAAGGGGGCCCATCCAGTCCTGTTTCCAGATGCCCCCAAGGGGGGCAGTCCTGCTTGCAGGGCGTCAGCGCAACAAGCTCTCCTTTCCCCGCTGGGGATTCCCAGGCGCTGGCAGGCGAAAGTGGGTGCATTTAGCCCGTGGGCACTTTGCTTGGCACAGGGAGAGGGGAGGCACCTTTGGGTTGGGTGGCTCTGCATGAATGCAAGTTGCTGGAAACCCCAGGAGGGGAGAGGACTCTTGAGCACGGATCCTGCTTTCAGGTTTCCTGTTCTTATTTGGGTTCTCCTGTGGCATCTCTTGGTCTTTGGACTCCACTGTTTACTGTTTCCGTCCTGTGCACACGATAGAATATTACGTAATGTGTGTGTGTTTATCTCTCTGCGAAACCTGCCGGCCGAGGACAGAAGCCTTTCTGCAAAGTTGTGCTCTGGCCCAGGGAAGCTTTTCCCAGGATAGAGAAACATGCCCTCCTTTAAGGCAGACCCAACCTCTTTGCCGGGACGTGGGTGGCGCTGTGGGTTAAGCCACAGAGCCTAGGGCTTGCCAATCAGAAGGTCGGCAGTTCGAATCCCCGCGACGGGGTGAGCTCCCGTTGCTCAGTCCCAGCTCCTGCCAACCTAGCAGTTCAAAAGCACGTCAAAGTGCAAGTAGATAAATAGGTACCGCTCCGGCGGGAAGGTAAACGGTGTTTCCATGTGCTGCTCTGGTTCACCAGAAGCGGCTTAGTCATGCTGGCCACATGACCCAGAAGCTGTACGTCGGCTTCCTTGGCCAATAAAGCGAGATGAGATCCGCAATCCCAGAGCTGGTCACGATTGGACCTAATGGTCAGGGGTCCCTTTACCCTTTCAACCTCTTTGCCATTCTTCTCTGCAGTGGAAAAGTTTCCCTTCACCTGATACCAAGAACTGACTTAGTTGGTCTTTAAGGTGCTACTGGAAGGAATTTTTTAATTTTGACTATGGCAGACCAACACAGCTACCTATCTGTAACTGACATCTTCCCTGTTCTCCTTGCCCTGGTTCTTGCTCTGGGTTCGAGAGCTACCCCAGGCTGCTGCTCTGCACATGTTTGCAGGAGGCTGGAAACGGCAATAAGACAGAACACATTTTTCATTTGATGCGTTTTCTTGTATTCTCTTGCGCGCAGTTTGGATGGGATCTCCTAGAATTGCAGAGGGGGAAGGAATCCCAAAGGCCATCCACTCGAAGCCTTTGCGATGCAGGAATCGCAGCTCGTGGCCTGAAGAGAAAAGCGGGAGATCTGCCCTGAGTACAGCAGGCATCCTGCCAGCTGCCCTCTCTTGCCCATGTGGGCCTGCCCCTATGCCAAGGCTCTGCCTCCAAGCTGCCCTTTGGGTGCCCCTGCCCTGCAAGGTGGGGCTGGAGGATGGGCAAGGGTCCTTTTGCTGGTGGGATCCTGCAGGCAGCAGCCAGGCTGTTTTCCTGGCAGCCGGCACAGAAAGACATTTTTACTCCGCTGGGCTATTTAAGGCATAAGTGACTTTGGCGGCTGCTATGGTTTTTTAATTATAATTCTGGTTTGCGTTTTTGTTTTTTCTAAATGTAAACAGTCCTGGAAGCAAAGCACGAGGAGGCGTACGAAATACTAAAAGAAATAAGTTCAGCCATTGACTCTTGAACTCTTGAAAGTCTGAAGCCAGCGGGGTGCCTAAGGTGTTGGCCCCTGCGTTGTGGGGTGGGGTGGGCTAGTGGTTAGAGTGCTGGACTAGGACTTGGGAGAGACCAGATCTCCCATGAAACTCGCTGGGTGATCTCTAGGTCACTCACTGCCTTTCAGACGTGCCTACTTGGCAGGGTTGTTGCAGGTCAAAATGGGGAGAAGTATGTGCCCCATGAAAAGTGGAATATAAGTGCAAAAAAGAAAGAAACAGGAGACTTTGTGGATATTTAGGTTATAATTAGAAAAATCTTAATAATTATTCATAAAGGAAACAGTTTATAAGTAAATAAGAAGGCCAGATATAGGATATAAAGGAAGTCTTTTATTTGTTTGTATTGTTATGCTCATGTTTAATGATTTGTGTATTGGGGGTTAATGTTATGTTATAAATAAAATTCCAATAAAAAATAAAATAAAAGATAAATAAATAAAGAAGAGACCTCTTTCAGTGGCCCCAACTTTCCAGGCGGCCGTTTCACCTGGCACTTGTCTGTATGTGGAGACAGGATGAACCCCCTGCTTTCACAAAGTTCTTCCGGCGTGGGAATATCCTTTCTTGAACCCATTGGTCTGGGTCCTGCTCTGGAGGGTAGGACTCGAACCCAAGGCTTCAAGTGACGAGAAAGGTTGATTCCCACTCCACCTCAGGAAGAGCCTTGTGAGAGTGGGAGCTGTTGGGCAGGGGCACTGGGAGGTGGTGGAGGTTTTTGAAGAGAGGTCGGATGGCTGTCTGCCGGAGATGTTTCAGCTGAGATTCCTGCCTTGCAGGGGGTTGGTCTAGAGGACCCTCAGGGGTCCCTTCTGATGCTCTGGTTTGAGAGCATGATCCTACTTTAAGCCTTGGGAGGCCGGTCTGTTTTCTGGACTTGTGTGTTGGAGGGCCTGAAATCGGGGTCCCCTGAGACTCCATAACTGCTGGACCACTGACTGCACCTGTTGAACTGGCAGCAGATTCAAGACGCACAACTCAGGGTGCCATCAGGGCCTGGCTAAACTCGGGCGTGGGAATGTCGAGTTGGAAGGGGCGCCAAAGACCATGTAGCCCCACCCCACCCCCCAGGTCTCGGCCTGACTAGAGACTCTTCCTGGCATTTGAGCCTTGCCCAGTTTTGCCTCTGGCTGTGGCATTCCTGTGCCCACTTGGGTGAGACTGAGTCCTCTTGCCACTTGAGCTTAGCAGGACTGTGCCAAGGGGTGTGGGGTGGGCGGCCGGCCTTGATAGGGGACCCCCTCTCTGTGAGCAGGGCTGCCCTGTGGCAAAGTGGGGAGGGGGCTTTCAAGCACCTGGCCAACACCTCCTGAGACGGAAAGCTCCTCTGCACTCTCCTGTCTCCATCCTCGCCTGCCCCCCTCCCCTCGCAGACCTGGCTGATTGGCAGCTCTGCCTTCTGCGTGGGAGGGAGTCGTGCAAAAAGGCTCCTTTTCCTCGCGCGTGTGTCACACCCCCTCCCCTCCTTGCAACTCCTTGAGGCTTTGCCGCTTGGCAGAGTTGCGGTGCCAAGGAAAGGGGTCCTTTGCCCTGGAGGCTGTGGCAAAGACAAGAGGGTCCTTGCAGAGGCCGGTTTGTGGTCCTGATCCAGGAAACAGCAGCTGCCTCCTGGGGCAACAGGGAGGTGAGATGCTCAGAGCTCGCGAGGGGACCCAAACCTGTTTGCAAGGGGGCTGTTGAGTGGGGGGGGGGGAGGCTTCCAGCACCCAGGAATCTGATTTATCCTTGGGCAGCGCCAAGGCCTGTTCCTTCTCCCACCCCATAGCTCTTGCCCTACCAACGGGTGCTGAGGGTGGGGGTCTCTGAGCCGGGTGGGGACCTTTCCTTCTGCAAGTGGCCCTGGCCCCCCCAGCTCACCCAGAGCCAAGGCTGTGGCTTGTTAATGATTGCCCCCCCGGGCTCTCCTGCCCCAGTGCGTGAGCGCCTCTTGCCCTGGGTCTGGGGCTGGCCCTCTGACCGCCTCCTCTCTTCTCGCCCTTGCAGGTGGCAGGGAAACCAGGACGGATCCATCCGCAAAGGGGGGCCCTCGGCGTGCCAGCTCTCCCGCTCCCCCCAAAGCCTTTTGCACCTTGAGCCCCCCAAGGGGACCCGCCTCCCCCCTGCTGCTTCCCTCGCCATGCCGTCCAATGGGGCCGTCGACACCAGAAGCCCCTCCGCCGACCGGGAGTCAGCCGACGCTCACAAGGTAAGCGGGGGGCGCAGCGGGGGCGCGCCGTGATTGGGAAGGGTGGCAGCAGGGCCAGTAACTGCCTGCGGGAGAGCTCAGTGCATGGGTCTCAGGGTCACGGGTTTGAGCCCCACGTTCGGCAAAGATATTCCTGCATTGGGGGGTTGGACTGGATGACCCTTGGGTGCCCCTTCCAACGTCGATTGCACCTGTGCAAAGTTTGTGGCCTCCACCAGGGCCAGGGCCTTCTCAGTGGTGGCTCCAACCTGGTGGAATGCTCTGTCCCAGGAGACCAGGGCCCTTCAGGATTTAACCTCCTTCTGCTGGGCCTGTAAGACAGAGCTATTCCGCCTGGCCTTTAATTTGAAGTCAGCCTGATCTTTTATTTCCCTTCTCTTCCCTCCCCGTCCCCTTTTATGAAGATTACCCGCTCTGAGACCCCACAGCTAATTCTCTCTTGGTCTCCTCTCTGGCCCAAGTAGGACCAATTCAGCCAGCTAGCCCTGGGGATTATCTAATTGATTTTTGAATTTATTGTTATTCATGTTTTTATACTGTATTTTATGCTGCTTTTATAATTAAGTGTTCTAAAGTGTTTTAAATTTGTTGTTAGACGCCCTGAGCCCGGTTTTTGAACCGGGTACGGCGAGGTATAAATAAAAAATTATTATTATTATTATGGGCTGGTGTGGAGGGGTCTTCTCTGTCTTCTCCAGCCTCGGGTTTAACCCAGCTCCGGTTTTTGGGGTGGGAGCGTCTGCATTACGCTGGGGTTGGACTAGATGACCCTCAGGTGATTTCCCGCTCCTTTGATTCTTTGATAATGAGATGGGCAGCTTTGACGTCTGTGGGGCAGAGGAGCAGCCTGGGCTTGGAGGGCGGCAGAGGCAGAGGAAGAGAGAGCATTATGGCATGGGCTTTGCCTTGGTTCTCAAACTTAATCCGTTCCGGAGGTCTGTTCCAAAACCAAAGCGTTCCAAAACCAAGGCGTGCTTTCCCATAGAAAGGAATGCAAAACAGATCAATCCATTCCAGACTTTTAAAAACAACCCCTAAAACAGCAGTTTAACATGGATTTTAGTATCTAACAAGACCATCGATCCATAAAATGAAAGAAATAATAAATGTGCCGTACTATACAATAAATAAAACAGTATTGTAGATGATAAAAATTAAAATTAAAAATTTGTCATACCTGCACTGATGATAGTCATTGTTTGGATGGGGGGCTTTTATCCATTTCCGCAGTCACACAATCGATCGATTTATCAATCAATCAATCAATTAATCAATCAGTAGCTGAACTGGGATCCACACAGCCACAAAAACAAATTAACCGAAAAAGCCTCAAAACAAAAAATGCAAAATAAATAGCTAAAACAAAAGCACCAAATACAGTGGTGCCTCGCAAGACGAAATTAATTCGTTCCGCAAGTTTTTTCGTCTAGCAAATTTTTCGTCTTGCGAAGCATGGTGTCAGAAAAGTTTTGGAAAAGCTTCAAAAATCACCAAAAACCTCAAAAAAGGCTACCACACCACGTTCTGTGAGTTGCTCCTCGAAGTCAAGTCGCAACTGTATTAACGGTGTTAAGAAAAAGGAAACAAACTTGCAAAAAACACAAGACGTTTTCGGCTTGCGAAGCAAGCCCATAGGGAAATTCGTCTTGCGAAGCAGCTCAAAAACCGCAAATCCCTTTTGTCTAGCGAGTTTTTCGTCTTGCGAGGCATTCGTCTTGCGGGGCACCACTGTACAAGCTCCGAATATCACCTCAAAACACTGCAATTGGAAACGGAAGACTTGAATTACAAGGGGGACGCAAATTAGCAGCGCAACAGGAAACACAGGCAGAAGCAAAACAGAGTAGGTTCAGCTTCCGAAAAAGAGTTCAAAAACCGGAACACCTACTTCCGGTTTTGCAGCGTTTGGGTTCCAAGTTGTTTGTGAACCAAGCTGTTCGGAAACCGAGGTACCCCTGTAATGCCGAGCCAAAAGTGTGTGGGTGACCTCAGAGTTGGAAGGGACCCCCAGGGCACATCTAGTCTAACCCTCTGGAGGGAGCCCCTGGGGCAGATTGTGGTGCCAGAGAGAGGGTACTCTGCACATGCTCTGTTCTCTTGTGAGAGGCGGGCAAAGGCCTGGGTCAGGGGGCTGGCAGCCTGTGGGCGTTGGAAGAAGCCTCGGCTGAGTTCTCAGAAAGGCACAGAGAGAGGGAAGACGGACGGATGCCTTGTATTTCTGTGACACGTTCCATTCACACAAATCCCAAAGCGTCTTGCAAACATTGTTAAGTACAGCATAAACCGTACGCTATAATTAACAGCACATCAAAAAAGCATTTACAATCTTTGAAACACTTTTGGCACACCGGCAACTAAAAATACTGTGTTTTATTTCATACGATTTATATACTACTGATAGGTTAAGAAAGGGCGGGAAAGACCCAAAAACCTCCAAGTGGTTTAAATAAAGCATTAACATTATCAATAAATTTCTCTCTCTCTCTTTTTTTTTTGAATTTGCATTTTATTTATTTGTTAACATTTTTATATTACATCGGTAAACGTTGTCATATTACATTACAGGACTTACAATAATATAATTTCCAACATGTATACAAAAATTATATAGAAATTTTATATACCTAGAAAGAAAATGAAACAAAAAAGAAAGAACAAAGAGAAAAAACAAAAATAAATCCCCCCCCCAATAAACCTTTCTCAAAGTTAAATTAAAATAACAATGGGCTGGAAACCGATGAAAACGCTCATCCTCTTCCTGAATGTCTGGACGGGCTTGTCTAAACATGAATGCTTTCAGCAGGTGCCAAACAGAGGGTGGCAAAGGCTCAAGTGGCGGGGAGTTCCAAAGGGGAGATGCTGCCACACGGGACGATCTGTGTATTTACAAATGCAGAAGGGGGTGTTATGTGGCAGTTTGGGATGGGATGCTGTTTGGAGGGGAGACCAGAGAGAGGCAGAGCTGTCATGCGCATGTGTGTGTGTGTGTGTGTGAATGCAGGTGAGGCGTTCCAGGATCAGGGAAACTGGAGCGAGAGAAAGAGACCTGTTTTTGCATCGGAGGGCTGGGAGCCAGCTGGCACAGCCTGGCTCGTGCCGGGACTGACTCAGGGTTGCTCTGCCGTGTCCCGAGGGTGCCGAGTTCCAGAACCGCTCTCCATTGAGGTGTGCGTTACGTGTCTGTGGGGTTTTCCCTACAGCTTGGTTCACGGCTTCCGGCTCTCTTGCTGCCCCCACACCTGGAAAGGGGCAGCATTCAGGCTCTGCTGCTGCTGCTGAGGACCACCCAGGGACTGGCACCCCTCCTGCAAGTCTGCTGCTTGCGCTGTTCTCTGGCACCCTGGCGCAGGGGCCTGCTAAGGCTGCAAGGGAGGCTCCAGGGCTCGTGCAGAGGGCTCCCTGTGGGCTTTGGCCTGGCCCTTCCTCCCCTGTTCTCCACCACAGTCTCTTGGGCGCCTGTCCCAGGTGACACCTGAAACGGGGTTTTGTGTTTCCGCTGCATGCGTGCGCCGGTGGGCACCCCCCCACGCATTCTTCCTCTCTGAGCACAGCAGAACGTGCGCGTATCCAGGTGGAAGATTCAGGACAGAGGAAGGAGAGAACTTTCCCCCGCAGCCATAGTTGGAACTGTGGAACTCCCCGCCACAGGACCTCAGGGGCTTGAAAAGAGGATGAGGCCAATTCATGGAGGAAGAGAGTGATATCAATGGCCCCTAGACAGGATGGCAATACCTCTGGAAACCACATGAGAGGAGAGTGATTCTCTTTTGCCCCCCCCCCCAGCTCCTGTGCCCAGGCTGCCCCAGAGGCATTCCAGTATCCTAGACTCCTGCCGGCTGTTTCCGCCACTTGCTGCCTGCTGCGCAGCCCTGTTCTGCAGGAGAATCCGGCCCACGGAGGGAGGGGGGCTGTTCCCCCCCCCCCGAACAAGGGAGTTTCCCCTGGAGTTGTTTGGCAGGAGCAGCAGGAGGGAGGCGGGTTGGAGGGGCCTTGGGGGCTTTGCAAGCAGCCAGGTGGCTCTCCGCACCTGAGGCACAGGTGGAGCAACTTGATTTATAGCGGGGTGGACCTGATCCGGAGGAGCCTCACTGCACAGGGGAAGAGGTCTTTCCTAACTTTGCCCTGGGATCACATAGCAACCCGCCTGCTTGGCTTGTCAGCCTTCAGGTTGCGTCTTCTCCGCCAAGGAAGCATCTTCTCTTCCTGTCCATCTTCTAGCCCACCTGTCAATCTCGAGAGAGAAGGGAGGGCACCTTTGGGGGTCAAGTCAAACAGCTGGATTAGCATGCGCCACAAGCCTCGGCTGCCCAGGCGACACGACCCTCCCTGTCGGCCTCACTGGTGGGGGGTCCAAGGGAAAGCAGAGCAAGATGTTTGGCACCAGCTTGCAATAATAATAATAATAATAATAATAATAATTTGTTTATACCCCACCCATCTGGCTTAGTTGCCCCAGCCACTCTGGGTGGCTCCCAATTGAGTGTTAAAAACAATACAGCATTAAATATTAAAAACTTCCCTAAACAAGGCTGCCTTTAGATGTTTTTTAAAGATAAGATAGCTGCTTATTTCCTTGACATCTGGTGGGAGGGCGTTCCACAGGGCGGGTGCCACTACCGAGAAGGCCCTCTGCCTGGTTCCCTGTAAGCTCACTTCTCGCAGGTAGGGAACCGCCAGAAGGCCCTCGGTGCTGGACCTCAGTGTCCGGGCAGAACAATAGGGGTGGTGACGCTCCTTCAGATATACTGGGCCTTTGAGGCCGTTTAGGGCTTTAAAGGTCAGCACCAACACTTTGAATTGTGCTCGGAAACGTACTGGGAGCCAGTGGTCTTGGCGGCCTCCCCCAGTCACCAGTCTAGCTGCCGCATTCTGGATTAATTGCAGTTTCCGGGTCACCTTCAAAGGTAGCCCCACGTAGAGCGCATTGCAGTAGTCCAAGTGGGAGATAACCAGAGCATGCACCACTCTGCGTACCAGATGGAGCTGGTAAACAGCTGCCCTGGACCCAGAATGGACCTGCGCCTCCATGGATATCTGTGAGTCCAAAATGACTCCCCGGCTGCGCACCTGGTCCTTCAGGGGCACAGTTCCCCTCTGCGCTGCTCAAATGAGAGCTTTCCTCCATCTGTCCTGAATCTCCCAACATCCGTAGGTCTTGGCTTACGAGAGAGGGAGAAAAACGTTTCTCTGTCTGCTTTCTCCAAGGCATGCCCGTTTTAGAGATTTCGGAAATTAGGCCTGGCGTGATTCCTTTCCAGCTTTCCAATTACTTGTCGCTGTGCATCTTGGGGGGGGCTGCTGCTGTGGCCCTTGGGCCCTTCCCACAAGCAAGGTGGGGGCTGTAGGAGAGGAGGACTGGGACTGGGTGAGCCCCCCTTTGGTCTGATCCAGCGGCCAGGCTCTCTGGACGTCCTGATTTTCCTTCCCATTTTATGGAGGGATGAAAGGAGAGGTGGAGGTGGTGGTTTTGGTGGTGATGGAGAAAGACTCTCCTGAGGTCATGCAGAGTGTCTGTGGCCAAAGTTGACGGAGGACTGTGCAGCTGTTGTGCGGGTTGTAAGTTGTGAGAGTCCCTTCTCTGACCTGCACAGCTCCAAGCACCTCTCCGTGGTCTCAAACGATGCCTTAGGCTCCAAGACCTAAAGCTTTCACCTGGTGAACTTTCAGGAGATTTCTGTGTCCGAGTTGGAAGGGACCTGTAGCGGTCATCTAGTCCAACCCCCCTTGTCAAGAAAAGAGGGGCTTTGGCGTCCCGGCTGCCCATGGAGGCATTTTGGGCCCTTTGAATGTGCAGCAGAGCCAGTGCGCAGGGAACTGGGCGGTTTTGAAGATCCTCTTTGAAAGCCCCAACACACTCTGAGCAAGCCTTCAGGCTACACCAAACTCTTCATCGGGATAGTAGGTCTTTGGAGCAAAAACCCCAAAGAGAAGCAGAGTTTGGGGGCAGTTTGGGTGCTGGCTGTGCTTTGGCCACTTCAGGGCGAAGAGGCAGGAAGGCTTTTCCGGCTCAGCTTCCTCATTGGGCCAAGGAAGGCTGCCTTGCAAAGTCCACAGGTCTCTTGGGCACAATTTCTCCTTCCCCTGGCAAGGATGGGAGGCAGGTGTGGGTCGGTGAGTTCCTTGTTTCTGTTGGGGGTTGTCGCCATCCTGGGAAGGGTCTCAGCCCCTGTTCCCTTCTTGGGTGCAGCTGGGGGGGGGCGGTGTTTGTTCTGCAGGTTCATTAAGGGGCCACATTCATTTATACTAATCTGCACAAAATATGCTCTTTTAAAAAACACCATGCGCTGGTTTTTTTTGGGGGTGGGAATGCAATAAGCCCTGTCGGCTTCAGAACTATATTTTCTCACACCCAGTAAATAAAAACAATCATTTCAAAACATTCTTTCAAAAAGCAATCGAGACAGTCATTACAGTGGTACCTCTAGTTGCGGACGTGATCCGTTCCAGGGTGCCGTTCGCACCCTGAAAAGTCCGCAACTAGAGCAGCACTTCTGCACAAGCGCAGAGCGCGATAGAGAGCTTCTGCTCATGTGCAAAGTGATCAGAACGCTTCTGCGCATGTGAAGAAACCCAGAAGTATACACATTCGCAAGCCGAAAAGACGCAACATGAACCTAGCGCAACACGAGGTATGACTGTACAGCAGTGCGCTAGCAAGGGCTGAGAAAAGCATGATTTGAATCAAATTCCTTCATTGGCAAGAGGTGGACTAGATGATCCTTGGTGGTCCCTTTGAACTCT
>NC_139557.1:124619630-124763621 GCF_965112155.1 Podarcis liolepis
AAAACAATAACAAATACAACAGCAACAGCAACGAAAAATGTACACAAAAACAATATCAAATCCATGAAATGGGATTCTCTGAATCCTGTGACACCCTCTCCCGTTCCCTAAATTTTCTTTTCAACTGCATATCATTTCCATTGGAAAATATTTTTTACCTCAAATTTCCTACACTTTCTCTAAAATTACAAGTGTTCTTAAAATCCTGCCAATGTATTAACCTTTTTACAATTCTTTTGCAGGTACATCATTTGAACATTTCCCGTTCTTTTTTAAATTTTCTTGTCTTCTTGATTTCTGAGATTTCCAGTTACAGTCATACCTCGGGTTACAGATGCTTCAGGTTGCGTTTTTTCAGGTTGCGGACCTGCCAAAACCTGCAAGTACCGGAACGGGTTACTTCCAGGTTTCGGGGGTCGCACATGCGCAGAAGCGCTAAATCGTGCTTTGCGCAGAAGCGCTGAATCGCAACCCGCACGTGCGCAGACACGCCGCTGCGAGTTGCGAACGCTGCAAGTTGCGAACGTGCATCCCACACGGATCACGTTCACAACCCATGCGTCCACTGTAGTTTCGCCATTTCAGCATAGTCCATTAACTTGGTTTGCCACTCCTCTCTGGTCGGGACGGCTTCCTCTTTGCATCTTTGGGCTGAGAGTACCTGGGCATGAACAATTTCTTCTGGTCTTTTGGAATCTCCGCTCCTACCTGTGGTGACCCCCCCCTCTCTCTTCCTCCCTCCCCAGCAGGGTGAAGAGGACCCTGATGAGAACCGCAGCAAGGCGGAGAGGCCAGACGCAGGGATCCCCGCCAGGAAAGCCGGCCGTCCCGGAAGGAAGCGCAGGCAGCCAGTGGTGAGTGGGAGGCCCAGGAGCCGTTGGGGGGCGAGGGTGACCGGGCACAGATGGACCTCTTGCGCGTTCCCATAAATGCCGGCCCGGGCACGGTGGCCGGGGCTGGCAGAAGCCTCTCTGGAGCAGGTTTTGTGTGCCTCCTCTTGAGGACGGATCCAGGAGGTGGCACTGGCCGAGTTACACAGCAGGGGAGCTGGGCGCTCGGCACTTCATCTCCCAGTTCTGAGAGCAGCGGGGGGTCAGGGCTCCTCAGAGTAGACCCGTGGTTTCAGCTGGTGCGGGAACCAGGCCACGGAAGGAAGGAAGAGAAAGTCCCTCATTCTTGGGCGTCTCCAAGAGCCGCAGATCCACGTGTGCGCCCGCAAAGCGCTCCGTCTCCTGCCCTGCCCTCTCCTGCTGCAAAGAATACGGCTCCCGGCGACATCCCTCTCTGGAAGCGTGGGCATGCGCAGACATGCCCGTCACCTCTGGCACAGCGCACAAATGCTCCAGTGAATCCGCTCCTCCAGGGGATGTGGAAGGAGCGGTTTTGGACGCCTCGGCTGCTTCGAGTGAAGGAGCTTCACGTTCTTGGCCTCGTAAACGGGAGTTCAGGAGAGGCGCCATCTGCGAGACGCTTTCCCGTAGACACCGCCAGGCGCACGGGATTCCACTCTTGCCTGATGGTTTCCTCTCTGGGCAAGGTTAGAAGCGCCCCTTTTGACCCACACAATCTCCCCAGGGGGATTCCCTTTGTAAGAGGAACGGCTGGAAGACCCCCTTCTCCCCCCCCCCCCGAAGAAGTCCAAGTGCTGAGATCTCTTTCGGAAGTTAGGCTGGCGTCTCCCGAGGACGGAGCCTTCTCAGTGCTGGCCCCCCTGGCTGTGGAAATGGCGCTGGAGATTTCTTCTGTGCGGGAATTTCTTTTGCCAGATGGGACGGGGATTCTTCAGCCGCGGTCCCTGCCTTGCAGAGGGCTGGACTAGGCGACTCGTGGGGGCCCCTTCAAACGCTGTGCTTCTTGGTGTCTCATACGTCTGCAGCAGAGTGTTCCCAGGGGCCAAATTTATCCAGTTTTACATCCTATATTAAATCAGCATTTGTTTTGCATGTGCTTTTAACTGAAATGTGTTTGACGCTGGCTGCTCCTTCTCGGTTTCCTTGCAGTTCTTGATAGCTTGTGTTGTCGCCTGCTGTTCGTTGTTTGATTTCTCGTATTGATTTTGTGTGTGTGTGTGTATTTGAAACCACGTCTGTGTTTTAATCTCTGTACGTTGCTTTCCAAATTGCAATGAGCTGGCTGACTTGGGGAGAGAAGCCTGAGGGGTCAGTTGCAATTGCTTTTGCTCGCTTGTTGGAACTGCTTTGGAAACATGTGAACTGGTTTTTTAAAAAATTACCTGGCTAAATGGGGAAAGGACGGGTGTGCTAAGGATGGATTCCCCCCCCCCCCCGTTTAAACAAACATTTTGTTTTATTTTCATTTTTTAACATCTTTATTGAAAATTCAAGAAGTACATAACTATATGCGCACTGAACATGGAGAGAATAAATAAAAGAGAGAGAGAAAAAGAGAAGCAGAAGGGAAAATAAAGTGGGAAGGGAGAAAAACTCAAAACTGTGTAATTTACAGAGTTGTTATTGTACTTCACCAGATCTTAACCTATTACAGTATGTGTAAGAATGGATTCCAAATAGCATTGAATTTGTCCATGGCAAACCTGCGTTGATTTGCAAGCTGTTCATATGTTGTGAAGTTGTATACGTCTTCAACCCAGTCGTAGAAGGGGGCCGCATTTTAATTTTCCCAGTTCATCGGTATCCGTCTTATTGCCATGGTAAAGGCACAGAGAATCCACTCGTATTGTCCTTTTGCAGGGTACCAGGTGCTGGCTGTATAATTCAAGAGGATGTTTTGCTCTGTCAATGTAAGGTTGTTCCGTACAGTTCTGTTGAGAGTTTGAGTTGCCTTCTGCCAAAAACCTTTCAATATAGGACAATGAAAAAGACATGTGTTTTAGAGAAGCATTATCCCTGTTGCATCTCCAACAGTTAGATACCTGAGGTAGCCCTTTTTAAAAACAAACGTAATGGAGTCCAGTATATTCTAAATATTATGAGCCTCCATTTAAGGTCCAGAGACACCCTTGTTATGGCAGTTAAGACGTGATGAGCCTTTGGACAGCGAAACAGTCTCCCTCGGGAGACGGGGAACTCTCCTTCCCTGGAGGTTTTTAGCAGAGGTTGGGTGTCCATCTGTCCTGGGAGCTCCAGCTGAGATTCCTGCATCCCAGGGGGTTGGACTGGATGACCTTGGGGGGTCCCTTCCAGCTTTGCAGTTCTCCGGTTCTCTTTCTCTTGCGCTGCCTAGGGGAGATCTTCCGCTGTTTCTCCCTTGTGGGGTCTCTGCTTTGGGTCCTGCCAAACATCCCAGACATTTATTGGGGGTGGGGGAGGCCTAGGTCCTGGTTAAGCACCCCACAACAGGTGGGGTGCCCAGCCCCTCGTCCTGCCCCTCTTTCTTCCATATAATTTTTATTGAGTTTTCATATTTAATTACACCTCATGACACAAATCTATAACATAAAGCATTGCTCAGACAGAGCATCGACTTCCTTTCCCCGTCCCTTTCTGACTTCCAAACATTTTTTACTAAATTCTCGCATTTCTATAACCACTTTTTTACCTTAGAGCTGCTTCTTTTTTATGACAGTTGCCTCTTTATATGTAAATCGGATCCTTATTTTCACATTACAAAACATTTCAATTTAAGCCTACAAACGTTTTCGAGTGTTTACAATTTTCTTTCATATAAAATATAAATTTGCTCCAGTCCTTTTGAAACAGATCGTCTCACCGATTCTGGATCTTCCCCGTCAGCTTTGCCATCTCTACGTATTTGACCATCATCACTTGCCAGTCTTCCAATGTAGGAAGTTCCTGCTGCTTCCATTTCTGGGCCAGGAGTATTCTTGCAGCCGTTGTGGTGTGCATAAACAAATTTACATCTCTGAATTTCCTCTCCGATTAGCCCTAACAAAAATGCCTCTAGTTTTTTTAATTAAAATTGTCCTGCCCCTCGTTGTGATCTCCACGGGGCGGGGTCTCCTGGTTCTGGGAGACCCTGATCCAGCGGAGCCCTGTTGGGGGGTGCATGGGAACGCCTCTTCCTGGCTGTGGGGCTCCTTCCTTGCCCCCCCTTCAGCTCTGCCCCCTTGCCTTGTGGCGCTGCAACCTGATTCTTGGCTGCGTCTGCTGCCAGGGCAAGCGAGGAGCAGAGTTGGCCCCCGGCCACACGCCTGGGAAGGGCTGTTCCCCCAGCGCTGCTGCCTGCTTCCTGAAATTGGATCGGGCCCGGCAGGGCGAGGGGTCTGCCCGGGGCAGGCAGGCAGGCCAGGTTGCTTGGAGGGCTGCTGGATGGCGGCCAGTCTGCTGTCTCGCTGCTGCCAAAGCAGGGGCCCAGCAACAGAATGGTTGCAGCTGCTTGGCTGAGTCCCCAAAATCCTCGTGGAGTTAAAGGGCCAGCGCTCTCTGCTGCGGATGATGCAGGGGGGGGGGGAGGGAGGCCAAGAGTGGGGTGTGCACGCTCAGCCCCCTCTGTGGAGCTGGCCTGCCCTGCCCCACATTCTTGTATAAAGCAGCCAGACGCAGCCCGAGGTTGGGGCGTGTGCTGGTGGCTTTGTGTGTGTGGAATTTTATTTTACAGCCTTTATAAATGCCAAGGAGTTCAAGGTGGCTGCCCCTTCCTCGTTTTCTCTCTGTGCGACAACCTGCCTGTCAGGTAGGCCTGGAAGCAGCGGCTGGCCCAACGTCACAGACCGTGGGCTTCACAGACTGCATTTGGACCCTGGTCTCAAGCAGAGACAGCGCCTTGCCAACAAAGGTCCATATAGTTCAAGCTCTGGTTTTCCCAGTAGTGATGGATGGAAGTGAGAGCTGGACCATCAAGAAGGCTGATCGCCAAAGAATGGATGCTTTTGAGTTATGGTGCTGGAGGAGACTCTTGAGAGTCCCATGGACTGCAAGAAGATCCAACCTCTCCATTCTGAAGGAAATCAGCCCTGAGTGCTCACTGGGAGGACAGATCCTGAAGCTGAGGCTCCAAGACTTTGGCCCCCTCATGAGAAGAGAAGACTCCCTGGAAAAGACCCTGATGCTGGGAAAGATGGAGGGCCCAAGGAGAAGGGGACGGCAGAGGAGGAGATGGTTGGACAGTGTTCTCGAAGCTACCAGCATGAGTTTGACCAAACTGCGGGAGGCAGTGGGAGACAGGAGGGCCTGGTGTGCTCTGGTCCATGGGGTCACGAAGAGGCGGACACGACTAAACAACAACAACTCTCCCAGGGACTAAGCCCCTGCGAGACCCCAGAAACCCGCTTTGAATTATCAGGCAGCTGGAATCATTTCAGCCAAAGAAGGTCCTGTGGAACTTTCAGCCACAGGATTTTGTGGCAGCAGCCACTTAGAAAGGAAGAGATGGATACTTGAGTAGTAGCCATTAACCATGATAGCCAGTAGCTTAACTCTCATGGTTAGAGGCTGGGTGACAATCACACGGAAGGGATTAATGCAGCCCTGCATTTAAGCACTCGCCTGGTCGCCAGAGGCGAGCAGAAGTGGCAGGCAGGCGACCACACGGAGCACCACGTAGGCGAATGAGTGACTTGACTGGCCAGGTTAGGTGGAGCACTCCGTTTCTCCTGTGCCCCCTCCAGCATAGTAACCAAGCAGGCTGCAAGGGGGACTGAATTCTCCTCCCCCTTCGCAACCCCCCGGCAAGCTGCTAGCATCTTGGAGCTCCTATAGAAGGCTGGGGATGAATATCGCTCTCGCCTCTTGGTTGGCATCACCTGCTTCCTCGTTCAGCACCTGTGGAACTGCCTCCCACAGGAGGCAGGGATAGCCACTAAGCTGGATGGCTTGAAAAGAGGACCAGTTCACGGAAGAAGATCTTGTGCTTGGATCCTGCTCGTGGGTTTCCGTTGTTCAGCCACTGTGAGAACAGGATGCTGGACTAGAGGGGTCACTGGTCGGATCCAGCAGGCTCTCCTCAAGGGATGAGGATTCAAGGGGTCCAGGGACAGCTCTGGTGCTGTGGGTTTTTCAAGGTCGCTGGAGAGATGAAGGACACCTGTTTCAGCTGCAGAAGCAGAGAGGGAGGGGCGGCTGGGGCAGCGGTTGCCTGGGGCTCTGCTTCTTGGAATAATTAGCAGATTGTCTGGGGCTGGACCCAAAGCTCTGGCAGGATGTTGTGGGGCGGGGGGGGGAGCCACATCTGCTGGCGTAAGAGAAATGGAAGGCTTAGCATACTCTTATATGCGTACCAGGGGGCAGGTGGGTGGGTGGTCTCCAAAAAAGTTTACACATTACTTGGGAAGACAGGCAAACTAATGCCAGTGTCCTGGAAGAAGCAAAGATCTCCAGTGCTGAAGCAATGATTCTTCATCATCAACTTCGCTGGACTGGTCATGTTGTGCGGATGCCTGATGATCGTCTTCCAAAGCAGCTACTCTATTCCGAACTTAAAAATGGAAAGTGTAATGCTGGTGGCCAACAAAAGAGGTTTAAACTCTCTCAAGGCAAATCTAAAAAAATGTAATATAAACACCAACATTTGGGAAACACTGGCCTGCAAGCGCTCCAGGTGTCCTGGGCTTTGAAGACACTCGAACTCAGGACAAAAGGGAGAAACGTGCCAAGAGGAAGGCACGTTGGGCAAACCCTCACCATGATCAACTCCTGCCCAGAAACCAATGTCCCTACTGTGGAAGGACATGTGGGTCCAGAATTGGCCTCCGCAGTCACTCATTGTTAAAACCATGTTTATGGAAAACCATCTTACTCAGCTAGTGAGTGATTGGCAAAGAATAAGGAAGGTGTGTTGTGTGCTAAACTGCCCCTTAGATTGGGCTGTTGTGGGGGGGGGGGTTTGCTTCGAAGCCTTTTCCCCCCACCCATCCCTTCCCTACACAAGAACCTTCTAGATCAGGCCAACGCCCCCAGCAACAGGCAGAGGGCCTTCTCGGTGGTGGCACCCGCCCTGTGGAACGCCCTCCCACCAGATGTCAAAGAGAAAAATAACTACCTGACTTTTAGAAGACATCTGAAGGCAGCCCTGTTTAGGGAAGCTTTTAATGTTTGATGTAAAAAAATTCCTTCCAGTAGCACCTTAAAGACCAACTAAGTTCTTGGTATGAGCTTTCGTGTGCATGAACACTTCTTCAGATACACAGAAAGCTCACGAAAGCTCATACCAAGAACTAACTTAGTTGGTCTTTAAGGTGCTACTGGAAGGAATTTTTTTGTTTTGACTATGGCAGACCAACACGGCTACCTATCTACTAATGTTTGATGTATTATGGTATTTTAATATTTTGTTGGAGGCCGCCCAGAGTGGCTGGGGAAGCCCAGCCAGATGGGCGGGGTATAAATAAATAAATAAATAAATAATAATAATAATAATAATAATAATAATAATAATTATTATTATTATTATTATTATTATTATTATATTTATTACCTAGGAATCTAGATAGATGACCTCCTGTTCTTATGAATCGGGTTTCCTTGCCTGCCGTCTCCAACGACGGTTTGGTTCAGTGGCTGCTGGGGGCGGGGGGGGGGCAGATGGGATCCTGCTCTGCTGTGGTCTCCCTGCGTGACATCCCTGTCCCACTTCACTTCCCCACCTGTAAAATGGGAACAGGGTGGAGCTTCCTCAGTCGTGTGGCTGCATTGGGGGCGGCAGTCTCTGTCAGGCTTTTTGCAGCACCAACCACACCAGCAAACTCTGCCCCCCCCCGCCCAGATGTGGGTCTCCCCTCAATTTCTGCTTCTGGTGAGAGGAGGGGGAAACCCCTGTTGCTCCCCCATGCAGAGAGCACTTTCTGAAATGGCGCCTCCGTGCTTCCTTGCCACAGATGCGAAGTTGCGCAGCCGCTGCAGCCTGCTCTGCGTTGCACATGCCCTGCGCCTGGGTCACATCCCTCCTGGTGCTCAGCCTGCGCAAGGCAAGGAGGTCAGTTCCTGGGCAGAGCGGAAAGGGGAAGGAAGGAAGGGAGAGTTGTAGGGCACAAGTGCGTGATTTACAGCCGCGGAGGGTGATGACTATTCACCATCACAATATGGGAGAGTTGGGAACTTGCCCGTTGTGGGTCCCTTGTGTCAGCTTGGATTTCTCCCTGCTCTGCCCCTCCCCAGGTGTCCCTTGCATAAGAGAGTGGGGCCGGCCCCACTTTGCATGCCGCTCTGTGTGGGTGGGTCGAGGGTGCTATTTTGGGACAGCCCGTCCTCGCGAGGACATGGGCCTCCAGGAAGCAGGAGGAAGCCCTTGTTCCCGGCTGCCTCATGTCGCTGCCCCCCCAGCCAAGTCCCTCCCTCTGCGCCACGTGGGTGGCTCCGTGGGGCAGGGCGACAGCTTCCGTGGGGCTGGGTCAGCCCAGAGGCCCGTCTGCTCCAACCAGATTCTTCTTCACTGCGTTATCCCTGGCGGTAGGATTTGGAGAGCTGCCCTTTTTAAAACCTGCCATTTCTGAATGGCTCTCTCTCTGCTCCTTACGACAACTTTGCAAGGTAGGCCAGTCTGTGTTGCGCAGTCAGGTTCACGGCTGATGGTGGGCTTTGGGGTCCTTTAACCGCTGGGCTGCATGTGCCCGGTTGATTCTGCGGTTGGCATTTGGATGAAGGGCCCGACTTGGCCCTTGGAGGGTTGCGACAGGCAGCTCATTGAAAGCCAGCTTTCGGTTTGCTGGGTCATAAGATGGGCTGCTCCTAGAATTGAAAGGGACCCCGAGGGTCATCTAGTCCAACCCCCCTGTTGCAGGAATCTCTAGTGAAGCATCCCTGACAGATGACCGTGCTAAAAAATTTCCAGTGTTGGAAAGTCCGCCACCCTCAATAGTAGATGATTGGCAGGTGCCTGACAGAGGTGGCAAAGTTCCCGTTGGGAGGACTAGTAACTGGGTCCGTTGCTGTAGCAACTGTCCGTGCCCCCCCCCCATTCAGCCGGGAAGCCCGTTCTGTCGTGTTTGGGTCTGGCTGCGTCTTAGATGGGGTTCTTGTCCAGTGAGCAAGACCGAGGACAAGGCTCTGAGGTGGCGCCGCTGTTGACGCTCCCCCCCCCAAATAAAAAAAGTCTGCTGTGATACTCACCTACTTCTTCCCTCGTGTCGCCCTAGGAGAGTGGGAAGAGAGAGATGCTGCTGTTTTGTACCTCAAATTAACTTGACCTCACTTGTGGGAGAATCGTGTGTTTTTGTATGTTTTTAATACTCTGTGTATGCAATGACAATCTTGAGTCGCTGTTGGCAGGCAACCCCACTTTTTGGGGTGCCCTGCTCCCTCAAACAGCCACTTTCCGCCGAATGCAGAGGGCAGGATCCCCCCCACCTTGCCTTTTGCCCTGGAAAGCTGTCTTTTGGCTGGGAAGGAAGGGGAGGCAGGATGCTCACAGGAGAGGAGGGAATGCCTCCCTCTGTTGCCAAGGCAACCAGGCTGATGAGGATGGGGGGGGTGATGCTCCTGGTCCTTGCCTTCCCTTCCTGGTGGCCAATGGAGCCTCCAGTGCAGCAACAGGATGCTGGGAGCTGCCAACCTTGTTGCCTTGGCAACAGGCATCCCTTCTTCTCCGCCTTTTGTTTGCCCGCAGTGATGTTGCCTGGTGGCCCACTCAGATTGGCTACCTGACTCCGTGGAGGGGTTGCCTTCGTGGTGTGGCCCCTGATTGGCTAAAATCACAGGGGGGGGAGAGGAAAAACTGGTACCCAGAATAAAAAAAATGGTACCCGGAGTTATGTGTCTGCCTGAGGAGCACAGGACGGCTGCAGTCCTTCCCAAAAAGCCACAATGGTGATGCAATGCCTGCGTGACCAAAATCCCAGTTTCTGGAAGCCACAGGAGAGCAGAGTTTTGCTCTTGTGCTCGAATCCTGATCACGGGTATCCCCAAATGGGCATCTGCGAGAACAGGATGATGGACTAGGTGGGCCTGATCCAGCAGACACCCCTTATGTTCTTAAAGAGGCTTCGGATGTCTGGCTACGCCGCTCAGACCAGGCCTCTGAGTGGTGGCAGCCTTGCCAGTCTTTGGGTCCCTCCTGGAAAGGCCATTTGAAGCATCCCCCCCCCCCCGCAGAAGCCCATTTGGCGCCGGGGGGGGGGGCAGAGACTTTGGCCGCACCAAATGGCTTATTGCCTTGTAAGGTCAACCCGCCTGGAATCAAAGGGAAGTGAATTTAAGAGCAGGAGGCGAGCAGGAGGCATATGGCTGTGTGTGAAAAGAGGTGTCAAAGGGCCCCCCAAGAACATTGCCTGTTAACATGTTCCTTTCCTGTCTCACTTGGGTGCTAGTCCTGGGGGGGGGGGCGCTGTGTGCCAGCCGAAGGGGTGCCCTGTCTGTTTCTCTGCCCCCGTCAGCATCTCTTGCAATGGAACCAGATTTATTTCTTCCTCCGCCGGTGAGTCAAGGCCTGCAAATCCCCACCAGTTTCTTCAAGGGGGTGCCAACTGGGGGCTGTCCAGCAGCTTGTGGGGAGAGGGCGAAAAGGGGGGCAGGAAAGAGTTTCAGAGACAAACGAGCAGCAAAGAGGAGGCGGGAGATTCTTCTCCCCTGATCTCTGCTTCAGCCAAAAACCTGATTTAAAGAAGTCGGTTCAGGACAAGCGGCGTAACTTCTTTGCGCAAGGCAAGTGCGCTCTTCGTAACGACATCACGGCGGAGAGGACTCCTCGAGAGTTGCTGGCTGTGGGCTTCTGTCCCGAACCCACAGAGCTCCCCTCTCCCTTCTATTCTCACAACAGCCCTGCGAGGTAGTTCGGCGGATGAGAAATGAGGACTGGCCCCAGATCGTCCAGTGAGCTTCCTGGCAGAGGCGGGATTTGAACCCTGCTCTCCCCGGCCCCGGCCCACCCTCTGATGGTCACACCACACTTGGGGGTGGGGTGGGGGGGTTAAGGACATCTCCTCGAGCATCCTCTTCCTGGCAGGTGCTTGTGGGAAACGAGTTTTGCAGGTGGTTTTGTGCCTGTGTGTAGAGAAGCTCCCCAAACATCTTTGACCAGCGGCCTCAGCCACCTCGGAAGGTGCTGGACTCACCTTCATTTGAATTTTTTAACCTGTTGGGGATTCTTCAGTTGCAATTCCTGCCTTGCAGGGGGTTGGACTCGATGACCCTGGGGGTCTACCCTATAATTCTCTGATTCTATAAATGCCCCTATTTCCCCATGCGCAACGATGGCTCTGCCGAAAAGTCGTTGACTCTCTCCAGAATCTCTTGGCTGCATTTGTTTTAGGGTTAGGCAGAAAACGTCATAAACGTTTAGAGAAGATTGGAAAACGTTTATTGAATATACGGGGGGGGGAATTGTGCCCACCTGAAAACGTTGGCAGCATTCAGATAAATTCAGCAGCGCAAATAAGTTTTGACGGATGCAATAATGGAAGACTGAATGGTTTAGTTTTTGTAAAATATGCGGGGATTTGTGATATGCAAAATGAACCATGGAAAGGGAAGAAGGGAAGTCATATTTTAAGAATGTTTAAATGCGTATTTTAAATTGTAAAACGGAAAAGTTAACAAAAATTGTGTGTGTGTGTGTGTGTGTGTGTGTGCATGAAAACATCATACACCTGGAGTGAATTTTTCAAAAAAAGGAAATGTTAATTTTGTGAATTCTCACCTACAGCGACTTGCTACTTTTCTGGTCCCTGTTTGCCTGAAGTTGGCTCCCCCCCCCTTCCCTCCCTCCCAGGCTGTCAGTCAAGGGTCATTCCTTCGGAGGGTCTTGGACAATGCCCCTCCCTGCCCAAGACCCCTCCCTCGACCCGGAGGGTGCGAAGAAGAAGCGTCTCACGCCCTCTCCCCGCTTTTGTCTTGCCCTTTTCCCTTCCAGGTGGAGAGCGCAGAAGCCCCCAAAGACACAGCCTCAGCGCCCAAGTGCCCCCCGCCTGCCCACAACACCAGCCCCGTGGAGCAAGTGCCCAATGGAGACGTGGGGACGGGCAGCCCCGAGAACAGCGGCAGCACCACCACCGACCTGAAGGGCCGGCAGCCCAGCGAGGACGAGGCCAGCAGCCTCCCGGAGGGCGAGGTGGGGGGGCGGGCCTTGGAGAACGGCCGCTGCACCCCTAAGGACAGCCCCGACCCCCCTGCCAGCGAAGGTGAGATGGGGACGTGGGAAGGGTCTTTGGTTGGGGCACTTGCCGCACTGCAAGCGAGGGGCAGGGGGTGACTAGTCAGTGTAGGGGGGAGGTCAGGCTCTGGGGGGTGGAAATGAGGCTCAGCCAAGGGGTCACTTACCTTTAAGGAACCTCACAGTTGCCCCCTTTCCACATTCAGTCCAAACATAACCTTTCTTCTCGAAGGAAACAGTGCTGCAACCTTGCAAACGAATTCCGTCTGTGGGCAGGGCTGATTGGCTAGCGCCAGTGACATCCCCAACATCCCTTTTGCAATTATAACCCCACCTCCCCCAGTATCCTTTACTGTAAGGTGCAGAATAAACATGCATGTGCTTTAAGAAATCACTTTCTAGTGGTGAGGCACCCGAGAGGGGCAGGCCTGATGCTGCAGATGGCATTCGATTCACTGGAGTGTGCATCTGTTTCTCGTTCGCGGAAGCCGGGTTTGCTCTGCTGCCCCTTTGGGAGTCCCTTGAAGGCTGTGCCCGCTTTCCTTCTCAGCTGCTCAGACCAAGGAGGGTGGCCCAGAATCATAGCATTGGAAGGGGACCCCAAAGGTCATCCAGCCCAACCCCCTGCAATGCAGGAATTCTGACTTGGGAGTTCATGTAGCTCTGCCTTCACCAACCTGGTGCCCTGTTGGGCGCTGCCAGCCTGGCCATGTAGCGAAAGCTACAGACCAAAAGATCTGGAGGGCACAAGGTTGGCAAAGGTTATTTTAGAGATTGCAGCTGCAGTCTCTGTGGGGCCTTACAGTTCTGGCCAGCTTGGTTTGCCTCCATTGCAGCGGGCACACTTTGATGTGCCCCAGTTGGGTTTCTGCCTGCACAACAGGCGTGGGAGGTGTTTGAGGGGAAACCAAGTGCCTGCCTCACTCCGCCTCCTTTATTCCTGCCTTGCAGGGGGTTGGACTAGATGTCCTTCACGGTCCCTTCCAACTCTGCAATTCTGTGATTGTACCATGTGTGCCTGGTTATGCCAGCTATGTGGGTGGTGGACAAAGGGTCCCTTGGGAGGCTGGTGAGATGATGTTCTTCCTTCTGGATTCCCGCAATGGGAAGGGCTGTTGTGCAGAGACAGTGTGGTGTAGTGGTTAGCGTAAGACCTGGGAGACACCTGGGTTCAAATTGCCACTCGGCCTTCATGAAGATCACTGGGTGTGGCCTGGGGCCAGTCCCTGCCTCTCAGCCCGACCTCCCTCACAGTGAGGGAGGATTCAGTGAGAAGAGAAAGAGCCAGGGGTCTTGAGCTCTCTGGAGAAAAAGGTGGGACCTGCGTGGCGATAAATCAAGAGAATGGACTCCTGTAACACACAGTTCCTAAGCTCTTGAGTCAGGAAGTCTCTCTGTTGTTATTTAGTCTTTTAGTCATGTCCGACTCTTCATGACCCCCTGGACCAGAGGACGCCAGGCACTCCTGTCTTCCACTGCCTCCCTCATGCTGGTAGCTTCGAAAACACTGTCCCACCATCTCGTCCTCCGTTGCCCCCTTCTCCTTGTGCCCTCCATCTTTCCCAACTTCAGGGTCTTTTCCAGGGAGTCTTATCTTCTCATGAGGTGGCCAAAGTCTTGGAGCCTCAGCTTCAGGATCTGTCCTTTCAGTGAGCACTCAGGGCTGAGTTCCTTCAGAATGGAGAGGTTGGATCTTCTTGCAGTCCATGGGACTCTCCAGAGTCTCCTCCAGCACCAGAATTCAAAAGCATCAATTCTTCGGCGATCAGCCTTCTTGATGGTCCAGCTCTCACTTCCATACATCACTACTGGGAAAACCATAGTTTTAACTATACGGACCTTTGTTGGCAAGGTGATGTCTCTACTTCTCAAGATACTGTCTAGGCCTGTCATTGCCCTTCTCCCAAGAAGCAGGCGTCTTTTAATTTCGTGGCTGCTGTCACCATCTGCAGTGATCATGGAGCCCAAGAAAGTAAAGTCTCTCACTGCCTCCATTTCTTCCCCTTCTATTTGCCAGGAGGTGATGGGCCCAGTGGCCATGATCTTCGTTTTTTTGATGTTGAGCCTCAGACCATATTTTGCGCTCTCCTCTTTCACCCTCATTAAAAGGAAGTCTCTCTACCGTCTTCCAAAAAAGCTCTCTGTGCAGTCCACTAGGCTGCCCACGTCCATAGGTGGCTCCAGGATCCGGCCTGCAGGTGCCTGCAGCCTGCCCGTTGGCTTGGGCGAGGGAGAGCAGCTGCCAGGGCAGCAACTGGCTCAGAAGCCCACAAAGTAGGCGGCCAAGTGGGGCTGAGGTTTGGGTTGCTGGCCAGAAGAGCTGCCTTCAGAGGTGTTGACAGTTTGTGTGTGTGTGTGTGTGAGAGAGAGAGAGAGAGAGAGAGCGCACAAAGGAGGCGGAGGCAGCCCAAGGTGTTGGAGGGAGTAAAATGAGAGAGGGAAAGAAACAAGACGGCCATGGAGGCTACTGGCCAGGATGAGCTATTGTTCTGGCTCCACAGTCCGAGGCGGCCATGATTCTGAATCCCATTTGCTGGACACCACAGGAGCCAGGAGTGATGGTCTTGTGGTCGGATCCTGGTTGCAGGTTTCCCATGGAAGGCCGGACAAGGGGGCCCATTGGCCTGATCCAGGAGCCAGTCTCTTCTGATGTTTCCATGCGTCCATGCGCACTGCTCTGCCCTCCAGATTGAGGAGGCCCAGGGCTTCACAGTGTTGGCACACTCTGCTATGGGCTCGTGCCATGCGCCCCTGCCCCATGGCGTGCTGGCGTCACTTGCAGCTTGCATGCATGATGCGAGCCCACCCCACGGCTGCCATGGAACTTTGAGGGGCCCAGCCTCTTCACTGATAATTTTCTGGGGGCCCCAGCTCCCTGGCCCCACCCTACTTGGTGCCCCTGTACACATTGGCGCAACCCAGCGGGGTGCTCTCTTGCGCAAGCACAGGCTGGAGTGTGGGGACGTTTTCCATGTGCAATGTTTTACTGTGGTTTTATAATTTGTTGGAAGCGGCCCAGAGTGGCTGGGGCAACCTGCCAGATGGGGGGCATATAAATTATTATTATTATTATTATTATTATTATTATTATTATTATTATTATTAATTTCCCACCTGCTCCCTCCCTCCCAGGAAAGTCCGTGAAATACATGGGAGCCCCCTGCCCCCCTTAGTGTGGGGTTTGTGCCCTATGGGTGAAATCTGCCCATCTCCCCCGCCTGGAAGCCTTTCAGGGTGCCCAATGTTGTGTCCTGAGGAGGGGGCAGCAGAACAGTGACGTGAGCCCTTTTGGGCAGGAGGCAGCAGGATCCTTCCCAGGAGGGTCTACGCCCCCTCCTGCCTGCCCCCCCCAGCCCCAGTGGCTCCTGCCTGAGGAATTCCTCCTGCCCCAGAAATCCGGGGTGGGGGCACTTTTTCCAGGGCGGTGGAGGAGAATGGCAGAGTCCTCGTTCCACGTTCCCAGGGAGCTTAGGTTTCCTGCTGGCGGGGAGCCTGCGAGGGGAGGGGTCTTCCTCTGCCGCTGTGCCAGGATTGTTCCTTGGGAGGGGGCCTCCTCCTGGCCAAGGCTTGGCCAGATGGAAATTCTGGAAGCCAGGGACCCTCGGAGGAAGGAGGCGGCCGCCAGCAGCCCCGGAGTTGTTGCTGAGCTGGCCAGGGATTTATTTGGGGAGGGCAGGAGCAGAGAGGCTTTTGCCCCCTCCCCACCCTCCAGACTTTGGGACCCCAGAGCGTCCGGCCTGGGCATCCTAGGTCCAGAAGATACTGGTTGGGGCCAGGGAGGCAGCTTCCGAAAGGCTGTGTGTCCCCATTGAGGAGGAGGGGGCTGTTCACGGGGCAGCAAAACGCCAACATTTCCCAGATCTTTGGAGGGACCCAAAAGGGGGAAAGGAATAGTCTGTGTTTGGGGTGTGTCGCACAACAGATAAGACACGTAGATATCATAAAACCCAAATTTTAATGAGCCACAAAGAGGGTGAACAGGCTCTTTCTCCAGCAAGTGGAGCAGCGGAAGAGAGCCCAGCAGGATCCGGCCCTCCCATGGGGCCTAATCCACCGGGCGTCCCCTAGCATGAACTGAGCCACACTCTTGTAGGAGAACTTCTGTGCAGAGTGTCAAGGTGTTGGGGGGGGCAGCTGCCCTGAATTTCCCCCTGCGCATTGTGGGCAGAATCCCACCCGTTTGCGCATTTGGGAATTTGGGATGGATAAAAGTCTTTATTCACACAGCACATAGTTAGGGTTCCGTCCTCTCCCCCATGCTTTTTAACATCTATATGAAGCCGCTGGGAGAGATCATCAGGGGGTTTGGGCTGGGTGTTCATCAGTATGCGGATGATACCCAGCTCTACCTCTCCTTTAAATCAGAACCAGTGAAGGCAGTGAAGGTCCTGTGTGAGTGCCTGGAGGCGGTTGGAGGATGGATGGCGGCTAACAGATTGAGGTTGAATCCTGACAAGACAGAAGTACTGTTTTTGGGGGACAGGGAGTGGGTTGGTGTGGGGGATTCCCTGGTCCTGAATGGGGTAACTGTGCCCCTAAAGGACCAGGTGTGCAGCCTGGGAGTCATTTTGGACTCACAGCTGACATGGAGGCACAGGTCAATTCTGTGTCCAGGGCAGCTGTCTGCCAGCTGCACCTGGTACGCAGGCTGAGACCCTATCTGCCTGCGGACTGTCTCGCCAGAGTGGTGCATGCTCTGGTTATCTCCCGCTTGGACTACTGCAATGTGCTCTACGTGGGGCTACCTTTGAAGGTGACTCGGAAACTACAACTAATCCAGAATGCAGCAGCCAGACTGGTGACTGGGAGCGGCCGCCGAGACCATATAACACAGGTCTTGATAGACCTGCATTGGCTCCCAGGACGTTTCCGAGCACAATTCAAAGTGTTGGTGCTGACCTTTAAAGCCCTAAATGGCCTCGGTCCAGTAGACCTGAAGGAGCGTCTCCACCCCGGACACCGGGATCCAGCTCTGATGGCCTTCTGGCGGTTCCATCACTGTGAGAAGCCAAGTTACAGGGAACCAGACATAGGGCCTTCTCGGTAGTGGCACCCACCCTGTGGAACACCCCCCCACCAGATGTCAAAGAGAACAACTACTACCAGACTTTTAGACAGCATCTGAAGGCAGCCCTTTTTAGGGAAGCTTTTAATGTTTGATGCATTACTGTATTTTAATATTGTGTTGGAAGCTGCCCAGAGTGGCTGGGGAAACCCAGCCAGATGGGCAGGGTATAAATAATAAATTATTATTATTATAGTTAGACGGTGGAACTCCCTCCCACAAGAGGCTGTGAGGGCCACCAACGTGAATGGACTTAAAAGAAGTTTGGGAAAAATTCATGGAAGAGGAGGAAGAGAGGGCTGTGGAGGCAGCAGCACTTGTGAATCCTGGATCCTGGAAACCGGCGGAGGGGAGAGTTTTGTTCTTGCGCTCAGATCCTGCCCGCTCCCTTTGGGGCATGTGGGGTGAGAACGGCAAGGTTTGCACGATCCAGCCGCTTCTAATGGAGCCTCCCGTCCCAGTCTCTCTGGATTTCTAGGTCCTTATTGCCGCTGTGAGAACAGGACGCCGGGCTCTTGCCCTGATCCACCGGCGTGGTTTTTGTGATCTTACGCTCTCGTCGCTGCCGTCTCTCCGCCCCCACCTGTTCCCACGCAGCCTGTGCGTTCGTCCTTCCTGACACCCCCCCCCCCGCCACCGCCTTGCAGAGGTGCTCTCTTCCGCTGCCCCCCGCCCACACCCAAATTTCAGGCTGGGTGCTATTTTTAAGCTGAGCTGCGGCCTCTGTTACCTGCGAGGAAGACGACACAGGAAACTGGCGGCTCTCATGGAGGGGGGGCGGAGAATACAGAGGCTGAGGCAACGCTTGACCCCCTTCGGTTCCTGTTTGGCATATCCTGTCCCCTGCAGCCGTCAGGCGCCCCCCCCCCATGGCTTCCCGGGGCTTCTCCCCATTCTCTCTCCCCCCCCTTGCTTCTCTGGGGCTTCTCCCCACCCGCTTTGAGGAAGGGGCACCCTTGGCCAGGTAGCCAGAAAGAGTGTGGCAAAGACACCAGCCTGATCTCAACAGGCAGGGAGTTCCACAGGGCAGCTGCTGCCACACCAAAATAGCGCTTTCTTACAAATGTGGAAAGGGTATCATGCAGTGCCAGTTCTGCAGATTGAAGTGGTCGATAGGCAATTAATAATAATAATAATAATAATAATAATAATAGTAATAAATTTATTTATACCCCGCCCTCTCTGGCCAGAGCTGGGCTCCGAGCAGCTAACACCAATAAAAGCACAATAAAAAATAAGATGGGGCAAGGGGAAACCAATTTAAAATACAGGTTAAAATGCAATTTAAAATGCAGCCTCATTTTAAAAGTACAGTGGTACCACAGGTTAAGTACTTAATTCATTCCGGAGGACCGTTCTTAACCTGAAACTGTTCTTAACCTGAAGCACCACTTTAGCTAATGGGGCCTCCTGCTGCCGCCATGCCGCCGGAACACGATTTCTGTTCTCATCCTGAAGCCAAGTTCTTAACCTGAAAAGTCGTAGAATACCAACAAAAACAGTGGCTTGCCAAATTATTGGAGTATTACAATATATCCAAAACAATGGGAGAAATTGGAAGGATCTCAAAAGAGAAGATAGACAAGGACTGGAAGGTGTTTAAAGGATGCTTGCAAAATCATATTGAAAAATCAGGACTCCTATTAGAATAAACAAGTTCCGTTGTAAATACTGAAATACTAAATAAGATGGATAACAATGTGTAACAGAAAAAGAAATAGAAAAGTTGGTTTAAAAGTGTGTGAAAGAAAGTAATAGAAGTGGATAGAAATTGCAATTGAGCAGATTGGAAGTCAAAAGGAAGTATCTGTGGGATTGAGTTGGGGGGTATGTATGAATATTTTTAAGGACTGTATGAAATGTATGTTTGTATATTTGTAATATGTATTAATGTTGAATTATTTTAATAATAAAGTTTATTTAATAAAAGGATAGGGGGAAGAAAGCAAATAAAGAAATGTATCTTAGAATAAGTATTGAATACAAGGCAGCAGGAAATTGTTGGTGGGGGGGAACATCACGAATGTTAGGATGGGAAGTCGAATCGTTAAGAGAAGTGTATAAACTGGATTTTGTGCGAAGTTTTTAAATCCAGTAACAATTTAAATGTGCAAAATGAGAGAGGAGGACCCTGGCCGTGAGGGGTGGCACCACCAGACCCAGCACAGGCACAACGCCCTCCTTTGCGTGGGGGGGCACTTGCCCCCCGCCAAAGGGCCCGCATGGCCCAGATTTCTCCTGGCACTCAGTCTGTTCTCTCTCTGTTTCCAGGCAAAGAAGAGAAGGAGGAAAACCACTACAACTCCCTGAAAATGGAGGCAAGTATTTTCCACACAGCTGGGCTCTTTTTTTGGGGGGGGAGCAGCTTCCAGGGCCCCCACGCTGGAGCATTGCTTGCTTAGAGTGCGAGTCCTGCTGCGCTCTCCCAGTGACGCTTGGATTCAAGCCCCCATCAGAGCCAATGGGTGGGGACTAAGGGGGCTGCCCAATTCCTGCCCCCCACTCCTGATGTAGAGCATCTACGCTTTAGCCGAAAACGGCTCATAGAAAGACCAGGAATAAAACAGTCCCAGTCTGAAAGGTGTGACACACAAGGAAAAACGGGATGAGGAGGGCAGAGGAAAACAGCAGGCTCAGGTTCCTGTTCTTAAAGCGGCAGCTCTGATCTTGACTGCTGGGGGGGGGGGAATGGTTCACGGAGGAAATATTTTTATTTCCCCGCTTCCGACAGAGCCCTATAAATTCAAAATTTTACCAGTCTAAGCAGTGCACTTTGCTACACATAATTTCTATCACCTTTAATAATTGTTAATACTTTTTGTATATACGTTTCGACACAACTTTTTGAATGTATTCAGACACGTTTGTCTTGAGTCTTGTTGTTTTATTTTTATTTTTAATGTAATTGTTGCAAGTATTGGGGTCCAGTGTAAACCGAGATATATCTTGGTGCTAAACTGTGTGAAACCCGCCCTGTGGAACACCCTCCCACCAGATATCAAAGAGAACAACTACTACTACTACTACTACTACTAATAATAATAATAATTTTATTATTATTATTATTATTATTGAAGAAACGGAATGAAAACGGCCTTGTCCCCCCAAAATAAAAGCAATGAAGGTCACCTTTTGAAAATAAGTTCTTGTTATTAAATATACCCAGAAAAAAGCACTGTAAGTTTCAATAGTGGGAGTGGTCCCTCCTCGCAAATCAATAGTCAATAGTAACAAAAACTAATCCATTCAAAAGTATTGGCTATTGATTTGCGAGGAGGGACCACTCCCACTATTGGAACTTGCCTTGGCCAGAGTTCTTGGTCTGCTTTTTTCCTGGAAATGGCAGGAGGGCACAGCGGGTCTGGCGCTCGGGGCATCAGCTGAGATGGGAATCCGGCCCAATGATCCGGCGATCCCTTCTGACTCTCCTCTCCCCGCGCAGGGATCCCGTGGCCGCCTGCGAGGAGGAGGCCTGGGCTGCGAGTCGAGCCTTCGCCCCCGGCCAATGCCGCGCTTGACCTTCCAGGCGGGGGACCCCTACTACATCAGCAAGAGGAAGCGGGACGAGTGGCTGGCACGCTGGAAGCGGGAGGTGAGCCTGGGCGCCCCGGGTCCCGGGGTGGCGGCGTCCTGGGTGGGGCCCCCTTCTGCCCCCCTCCCCACGGGTCCTCACCTCTCCCTGGGGGGGCCCCTCTTGGCTCCTCCAGGGTGGTCAGCGTGAATTCTGCCGCTTCTGCCTCCTAGGGTCACAAATAAGGTGGACCAAGTCTCCCCCCACGCCCAATATTTCTCAGGGGTCCCAATCTGGGCTCTAGGTGTTGGCATTGGGCTGTTTCTGGGGTTTTCCAAGATGCTATTGGGGGGGTTATGCTTTCCAGGTGATGGTTTGCTCTGTCAGCCCCCCATCGCAGAGAATGTGGGGTGTTCTTTCTGCAAGGGGGGGCAGCTTAGAAAGATGCCTCATTCAGGTCATTGGTCCATCTTGATCAGTATTGTCTGCACTGATTGGCAGCCCTGCCTGGAGATGCTGCCGGCAGGGATTGACCTGGTTGCAGGAGAGGTGTTTCCTACCACTGAACTACGGCTCTTCCCCATAGCGCTTTCTGCCCCAGAGATGGGAGAGGGAGACTTTGCCAGAGCAACCCATCCCTCTTGCCTGCATAGCGGACATCTAGGGGTCCACAGGGGAGCCATTTTTGTTCCACCCCCAAATTACAGTTCTCACAATCATCTAGTCCATTTCAGGGGGTTGGACTAGATGACTCTACGATTCTGTGATCCAGTTGTGTTTGGGGGAGGGGGGAAGAAGCCACGCTGCGCCTGCCCCAGAGAAGGTTGGGGCCTTGGTGGGGCTCTGCCTCTTGGTCCTGCCCCGGGCCAAGGCGGTGGTGCATTGGAGGCATGCAAGGCAGGAGTGAGTAGTGGTCGGAGCGGCTGCTTTGGGGTGGCAGTGGGAAAGGGTGGCTGCGAGCAGAGCAGGGGGGTCAGTGCTGCTGGGTGCTTGGTGGGGGTCACTGAGAGGGGGGTCCCGTGTGTGTGCAGTGGACGGGGGGGGGGGGTCAAGAGTGGCAGTCTAGGCTGCCCCAGGGGCATTTCTGGGTCTCTCTGGCATTCCCCTTCCTCTCCTAGCCCAGAATGGGCCGCAGAATGTCTCCCACCTGTGTCCCATTGCGCAGGATTCTAGAGTTGGAAGGGACTCCAAAGGTCCTGTAGTCTAACCCCCTGCAATGAAGCTTTGCTGCTTGGGGAAATGTGGGGAGGGGTCTTCATTTTCCTAGCACCCCCCCCCCTTTCCCTCGTGTTCTCATTCCAAGGAGAAATGAGCAATATCTCTTGGCTCCCCAAATCCCTTTTCTGCCTTCTCCCCACCCTTGAGGGTCTTTCGTAGCCCCAGGGAGAGACTGGGGGGCCGGATGGGAGAATTTGAGGGTCTCTGCTCTCCCTCTGTGTGTCTAGGGCAAGAGGGGGGCTGGCAGCGTGCCTGGGGGGAAGCTGGATGTGGGGGGAGGAACCTGGCATCCTGGCTAGCTCAGCTTCCGCTGTTTAAAGAGGCAACTTTCTAGTCCTCAAGAGAGTCAGGAGTGGCTTGAAAGTGTAGAGAAGTCTCAGGCCTTCTTGGGGACGGAGCAGCTTCTCAGTTGACCAGGTTGGGGGGGGGGTCAGAGCCCTCCCTCTAATTACCAGGATATAATTATGCAAATCATATGTAAGTTTTCATACTTTTACATAGCTTGCAGCATTCGGTTTTGCTTGGCACGTATCTTTTTTTAAAAAAATAATCTGTGGTTATCTACTTATTGATTTCATTTCCTTGCCTAATATTCCCCCCCCCCTTCACCCGTCTGGTTTCTGAGGCAGCCGCTTACTCAGCCAGGCATTGAAGTGTCTCACAATTCTCCCCCCCCCCCCAAAAAAAAACCAACTACGCTCAATCCTCTATGAGAATCTTGGGCCTGAGAGATCTGGGCGATTTTGGTCATGGCCTCCAGTGGCAGCGAGTTCCAGTGTTTCGCCATGTGCTTCGGCAAGTGCACCCGGACCCCCCTTCCCTCTTGGTCCCCATCACCCCCCCTCCCATCTTCTGCCTCTCCACAGCCTTCCACATGTTCGGGTCCCGCTGCCTGTAGGTCTGCCATGAACCTACAGAGCCCCCCTGGTTTCCCTTCCCTCGTCCCATGACTTTGCCCGCTCCTGGGCGCATCTGGCTGGGTGTGCGCACATGCCGCCCATCAAACGGTCTGGCGTTCAGGAAGGGCACACGTCCAGCGTGGGCACGGGCTCATGAGATGTGAGGCTGCGCGCTTGCAAAAATGCATCGCTGCAGATGTTCTGCAGATGCTTTGAACTGTGCAGAGACCAGGAAGGGCCCTGGTGGTGTTTGCAGGGGGCGGGCACAGGGTTCAGGAGATGATGGGCTGCACTGGGGCTCCCACACCCTATTTTCCTCCTGGGTTTAGGATCATTGTGGCCACTTCTGCTTGTGTAACTAGAATCATAGAACTGGCAGGGACCCACAGCTCTTGGTTCGAATAATAATAATTAGGGAGTTAGAGAGGTGGCTTTTATCGCTAAGTCTTGCAGCATCTCTGTGACCTAGTGGCATCCTCCTTCCCAGCATGCTTTGCTGTGCCCTGGTACCCTGGTCTGGCTGCAAAGCATTATGGGTTGGCATCCTCGAGGCTGGCGCAGTGTAGGACGTCCTGAGCACGGAGGGGGCTGGGGCAGAAGGTGCTCCAATACTGAATATTTGTATACCAATCCCCTCCCCCCCCCCATTTATTATGGTTCATGCCAATAAAAAGACACGGAAAGAAGTTAGAAACAGACATCAAGTAGCCGTTGGGCAAGGATGGAGCTCTTAATTCCCTGCGTAAGTCAAGAGGGAACCGAAAAGTTTCCAGTAGGTGTGTAAAAAGCTGGCGCAGAAGGCGATTGCTGTGTCTCCAGTGGCAGGGAGTTCCACAGGACTAAAGGCTTGGCTTCTCAGGGAACAACCACCCACGGTGCTCCTGCAGATGATCTCAGGCTGGCCTGGGGCAAAAGGGCGAGGACCTCAGTTGCTCAGGCTTTGCTCCTGCCTTAGGTGAACTGGCACCTGCCGAGCTGCGCCCCCCATCCTCCCCCCCCCGTGTGCCCCCCTCCTTTGCCTGCCTGTGGGGCAGCGGCCGTCGCGTCCTCTTGCTGTGGCTCTATGTGTGCTAACTCCCTCCTCTCCTTTACCTTTCTCCCACAGACTGATAACCCAGCGGCAGCTCAGCTCGACAAGGTTCGTGGCCCACCTTTGGGGTTTTGCGGGGAGGGGGGCGGCTTGTCTCCTGTGGACCCCGTGCCGGGGCTTGTGGGTTGCCGGGGGGGCTGTGGGTGTGCCCACGCCCTCCCCCTGCGTCTGCCCGCTGCCAGGGAGCGCCCCTTCCTCCTCACGCACAGGCGCCCAGGGCATGGTTTTGGAAAGATGGGGGCAAGGGTGGGGGCAACCTTTCGCTGCCGGCCCCTAACCCCCCCCCCAATCTCCTCTCTCTCCTCCTCCTCCTCGCACGCCCAGAACCTCTTTTGCCCCAGAGCTACGTCACCATTGCCCACGGGCACCAGGTTGGCACCTTGCTTGTAGGCCCCCACCCCACCCACCAGGCAAGCCATCCTCTGGGGGTTGGGGTGCTTCGTAAAAATTATTATTTGTTGAATCTGTGAGTCGCTTTATCGGGCCCAGGGCAAGCCAGGGTGGCGTAAGACCCAGCGGTCGCCTTTAAATTGCGGGGGAACTCGCCCCTGTCCTGGGGAGCAGGAAATGGGGGTCTGAAAGGAATGCAAATCCTGCGTCAAGATAACCCGGCTCATTTCTCCAGCCAGGAGGGCACTGAGGGGAGGCCTAGTGGGCAGAGCATCCGCCTGGCACCCAGGTTCGGAGTGTAATCTTGCCTGGAACCCCCTGCCCAGTCAGTTGGGACAGTGCCAAATCCTAAAATCCTGGAATTGTAGATTTGGATGGGACCCCGAGGGTCATCTAGTCCAACCCCCCGTAATGCGGGAATCTCGACTCAGTGGACCCGTCCTCCAATCGTAAGGTGGCCTGCCACGTAGCTGGAAAGCCAGCAATTGGATCTACAGTTCCGTGATCTTACCAGGCCCTGCCCACTCCATTCCAGGGATGCCACCTGGGCTGGACGCTGCCTTATTTTCCTCCTGTTAGCTGCCTGCCAGAGCTGGCAGGCTGGAACAGGTGAGTTGGGGCGATCACAGAACTGCAGAGCTGGAAGGGAACCCAAAGGCCACGCAGCCCGACCTCCTGCAATGCGGGAAGCACAGCCAAAATCAGCTGAATCAACGGCCGCTCCTTTTGTCTCTTCCCACCCCAAGGAATCAGTGGGGCTGTGTGGGGCTCAGGATCCTGCTGCTGACCTCACCCCACCCTGTTTCCCAATGCAAGGCTTCCCTCCTGCCCGATCCTCCGCCTGGCTTCTTCCTGGAGTTTCTCCCCCTTCCAAATATGAAAGCTGAAAGCGACTTTTAAGATTTTAAGATTTTTGACACTGGTGTTTCCTGCCCCTTCTGTCATCCCGTGGATTTCCAAGTTGGGCTGGTCGGTGACTCGCACCTGGCACCCTGCCTGGTCCGGCGGGGGGGTGGGTTGGGCAGGTGGTGCAAGCAGAAGAGGTCTTCTGCTGCTGTCCAGGACCTTTGCTCCTGCACATAGAATCCTAGTAGAGTTGGAAGGGACACCCCAGGGTCATCTAGACCAACCCCTGCTGGCAGGAAGCACAGCTACCTGTGACGCTGCTGGGTGCAGGGAGAGGGGGAGGGTAGCCTTGGGAGGAGCCCAGGGGCCTCTTTTTGCACCCAGGAGTGCCTCAAAGGCTGTTGATAGGGGGAGGCCCAGGGAGGGGCAGAGGTCAGCCAGGGCAGGGCAGGGCGAGGGGAGGGTGGGGGTTAGGGTGCTGCGCAGCTCTGCAGGGGGAGCCCTTTGGGATAGTCCGGGGGGGCACCTGTTGAGGGCAGGCTAGGGCTGGAGAAACATCTAGCAAAATACCCACTTGCTTCAATGGGCATCAAGGGGGCACCCAAGAGATTTGCCATGGCAGCAAAACCAGGTTCTACAAAAAAAGGCTCCCAGAATTAATGGGAAAAAATCCCATACATACATACATATACATATACATATACATATACATATACATATACATATACATATACATATACACACACACACTAATAATAATAATAATAATAAAAAATAACAAAATCTATAATAAAAAAATTCCTTCCTGTAGCACCTTAAAGACCAACTAAGTTAGTTCTTGGTATGCGCTTTCGTGTGCATGCACACTTCTTCAGATACACTGAAACAGAAGTTGCCAGATCCTTCTATATAGTGAGAAGGTGGGGAGGGGTATTACTCAGAAGGGTGGTGGGAATGCCAACAGTGTCCTTCAGCTCTCTATATTGGACAAACAGGCCAAACCTTATGCCAAAGAATAAACGGACATAAATCAGACATCAAGAATCACAAAACAGAGAAACCAGTAGGAGAACACTTCAATCTCCCAGGACATTCTATACAAGATCTCAAAGTAGCTGTTTTACTACAAAGGAATTTCAGAAATAGACTGGAAAGAGAAGCTGCTGAATTGCAACTCATTACCAAACTTAAAACCATGGAGAGACCTGGTCTGAACAAAGACATTGGATTCTTATCTCATTATACATGACTAAGCCATTTTTCACCTTCTCACCCCTTGCCTTTTCCTGTAAGACCTATTGCAGTCGTTAAGAGTCGTCAACAGGCTCATCTCAGCTATCTGCCAATCTCCCATTCCCACCACCCTTCTGAGTAATACCCCTCCCCACCTTCTCACTATATAGAAGGATCTGGCAACTTCTGTTTCAGTGTATCTGAAGAAGTGTGCATGCAAACGAAAGCTCATACCAAGAACTAACTTAGTAGGTCTTTAAGGTGCTACTGGAAGGAATTTTTTTATTTTGACTATGGCAGACCAACACGGCTACCTATCTGTAACTAAAATCTCTAATAATAGAGATGAAGGAGATGTGGTTTATTCTTGTTTACATTTTGAATTAGATCTATAGAATCAGCCCCGAGAGTCTAGTCCAGCCCCCACAACGCAGGGGTCTCGGCCACATCCTCCTTCCAGGGGGCTCTCAAATCTTCCGAGTGCTCTGGTCTTAGCCCTAGTTTTGGATGGGCAAAGGGGGGGGGGGAGAGCAGAGTTTGAGGCAGGAGATGGGGCCAAGAAGGGGCAGCTGGTATCTCACGGGGCAAGGGCATGGACACCCCCCCCAGAAAAAGGGGTCTTGTGCAGCGCAGGGCAGGGCAGGAGGTGGTGCCCTGCAGTGATCTGGCAGTGCCAGGTGTTTCATCAGGGAGGGGCCCGGCTTGCGAGAGGACCTCTTAGGTTGGGGGTGCTTGTGCCACCGCTGGGGGGCTCTCCTGCCCCAACAGAAAATCGCCGCCATCTTCTCCTGGGGTTTTTCCTTTAAAGGAAGACTGGGTGGCTGTCTGGCAGGGATTCTTTAGCTGGCAGCGGGTTGGGCTGGATGACCTGGGGGGGTCCCTTCCAACTCTACAACTCTAGTGGGCCCGCTCCAGCTGGGCGTCTGCTGTGGCAGCTGTTGGGGTCGCCTTGAGCATTGGCCATGTGGGCTTCTGGGTGCTGGGAGTTCAGGCGGCACCCCCAAGCCTGAGCTCAGCCTTGCCAGCACTGGCCGGCAGCTGCTCTCCAGGAAAATCAGGCCGTGTCCCTCGCAGCCCTGCCTGCACTCTGCGCCTGCGACCCTCTGCACGCTCTGCGGCCCTTCCTGCCCCCCCTTCCTGAAGTGTTGTGCAAAATGGGGGGGGAGCCTCAGCTGCAAGCACCCCCCCTCCTCTGTTCTGCTTTTGCTACCTCTGCAAAGGATCCGAAGGGTCAGCTTGCGCCTGCACACTGCAGCAAAATGGCGGAAGCGGAGACCCCCTCCCCATGGCAGGCCTGCCGCAGAGCACCCACGGTGCCCCCGCTGCCACCCACCTGCGCCCCCCCCGGGCATGCACTCTCACACAGCAGCCGCCCTGCCCTCCTCCTCCTCCTCCCTCCCCGAATCTCCTCAGTGTCCCTGCTCTTCGCGCTGCTGCCTCACCGCTGGGTCTCCTTAGCAACAGGTCCCCTCCTGCTCGGCCCTGGTCTATTTATAGCCTGGCAGCCCTGGCTGCTGGCATGGCGGCAGGAAGAAGGAGCCAGAGCGGCGGCAGGCACCTCCCGCATCCAGATAACACGGGGCCTGCGTGGCCCAGGCGCATCCTCTCACGAGGCAGCGGTGCCCAAGGGGCGGAGCAGGGGACCCCGCAGTTGGGGAAGGGTCCCCGGGCTTCCTTAGCCTCACTCAGAATCAGAGGCAGGGCTCATGGGGTGAGGGAGGGCAGGGAGCAGCCAGCGGGGGGGGGGGAGAGAAAGGAGGAGCGTGCAGGGGGGCGACGGGCACTCCCCTGCACGGTTGCTCCTCTGCCGGTGAAAAAGACAGGCCAGCAGGGATCACAAAATGGCAGAGTTGGAAGGGACACCCAGAGTCATCTAGTCTGACCCCCTGCCATGCAGGAATTGCAGCTAAAGAGGGTTTGCTCCTTGGCCAGGCCTGGTTCTTCATCCACCTTGCCCAGGTCTCTCTCCTGTCCGGCAGGCGGTCCCTTTCCCCATCCCTTTAGAGTCTTCTGGGGCCTGCAGGTGCTCTAACCACTGGGGTGCATGGCCCTTCTGATCTCCCCCCTCCCATTGCGTGTGGGCTTTCCTTCAGGAGGCTTGGGAGGGCACACATGGAAAAGGCTGCCCACTTTGTGCCCCCGGCATTCAAAGGAGGCTCTGTTCAACCGAGAGCAGAACGGATTGGACAGTGGCAGGGACAGTAAGGAGTTCATGTACAGAGGCCAGGGGGGTCTGTACTGGTGACTGGGGGGGGGTCACTCTGCTTTGGTCTGCAGGCCACAGGTGCTTTGCTACCTCCCCACGCGAAACCTCCTGGCATGTGTGGCGAAAGCGGCCTTCCCCTGACTTGCTAGATTTCAGTGTGCAGGGAGATACGAGATGGAGGAGCATTTGAACCCAGGGCAGCTCCTTCTGAACCAGCAGAGGACAGGAGAAGTCAGGGCATGTGCTGTTTCTGTTGCTGGACGTTGGTAAAATGGCCGAGGGCCTGGAAGTGGGGAGGACGGTCAGCATTCTGGGCTGGTCTCTCTGGGCTTGAGGGACGGCCAGAGGCGTCTCTGGAGGGTCTGGGGATTTGGGGGTCTTGCCCTGCAGCAAGTCTCCTGCCACATGATATTGGGGGGGGCACAAAATGCGCTGGAATGGGAAAGGCAGAAGCTTCCCTTCCTTCAAAAGAGACACAAAACTTTGCATTCCTGAGTCTGCTAAAACAATCCACAATTCAAAGGGCTGAGGGAGGCAGGTGCATTTAAAAATCACAGTTCTTTTTTTTTGAGGGGGGGGACAGGACTTGTTGCAATGTTTCTCAGGTGGACGGGAGGCCTCTAGAGGCAGCAGTGGCTGTTCAGGATTTTGGGAAGGGGGCAGCCCCAGCCCTGAGACGCCTTTGGGGACAGGACCTGGGTCGTTCTGCATGCCAAGCAAGTGTCCAGCCCCTCCCCAGTGCACTGTCCCTGCTCCCGCCACCCCACCCCACCCCCCACACCCGGGAATGGGATCCTCTTTGCTCTCCCCCTCTCCCCATGGAATGAGGTGGGCAAGCTGCAACAGAATCTGCCCTGAAGGGAGAAGCAAAAAGAGAGAGAGAGCGCTTTGCAGACTCCCTTTGTGGGGGGTTTTGCGGGGGGGGGGAGCACCCTGGGGACAGAGACGCATGGTGGGGGGGGGCAGTTCTGGGGCTGCCTCTTGCTTGCCGCCACTTGCCGCCTTCAGACAGGAGCTGGCTCTCTGTGCAGCCACCAGGTAGCAGAGGTTTTCCAGAGGCAAAGGCGACGGCCTCGGGTGCAAGGGGACAGATTCCTACAGGAGGGGGCTACGGAATTGTAAGTGGGGAGGGTCATCCAGTCCCACCCCCTGCAGACTTTGGGTTCCCAGCCAGACACCTGAGGGCCTGGAAACGGCAGGAGGGGGGGAGGATTTGGGGTTCAGGTTCCCCTTGCCAGTTTCCCACTGTCTGGGACAGGGCGCTGGACCAGACAGGCTCCTTTGGGCCTCATCCGTCTCTTACGTTCCTGGGAATCAATGTGCAGAGTGTTCACGCCAGGGGGACCTTCAGACTCTGGGGCCAAGGGGCCCCAGGCTGGCTCCCTGCTCCTTTTGCCAGCCTTGCCCACTGGCTGCCCGCTCTGCCTCTGTTTCAGTCGGGTGACTTCTGTGGCCAAACCCCGTCTCCCTCTTGGGGTCCTGCCATCCAGCAGCGCCTCCCCATACCGGATGCCCTCCAGATTCTGCAACAACTTAAAGACACCACAGCTGTGTTGTGGTCCAAAACATCTGGCGGGGGGCACCAGGGTGGGTTGCCAAGGCAATCTCAGGCTAAGATATGGTGATATCTGGGGTCATATCCTGGTCCCTGGTTCCTGGACTAAGGCCAGGGTGGCGTCTCATAGCCAAGAGAGCTGCTGGATTTGCCTAGAATGTGTCTCTGTTTGGGGGGGGGAGGCTTTGTAAACTGGCCCCCAGATTCACTTTCCTTATTGTTGAGATGCTTTTTGGTTGTGCTGTGAGTGCGCCAGTTGCATTTTAGGGTCAGGTGGGCAAACCTCTCTGGTCTGGGTTACAGGGACGCTCCCAATTTCTGATGCCTTTCCTTGATACTCCTGGACTGAGTCCAGCCACGTCCTGCTCAGTCGACCCATTGAAGTCAATGGGCCTGGCAAACTGAATTCCGGTGGGTCTGCCGAGTGGGATTCAATTTGTCCGTTTTGCAGATAGCCCCACACTTTTAACCTTGCGCTGTTTTTAATTAATGTATCCTGTAGTTGCCAGTTCTGTTTTCGATTACATCTTTTGTATATGTTGTTGTTAATAATAATAATAAAAATTAGAGTCTATATTTGGCTGTATGCCACTTCAGAGATTTTTTGAGACACTTTAAAATAATTGAAAGGGAGCAACAGCAGATGTGCCCATCTCCTGTTGCTCCCTCTTTTAAATGCTGCCGTGTGAGCTCCCCCCTTGTTGCAGTGGGGGTACAGAGGGGGGGGCGCTATACACGCAGGTGGGGGTCCAGAGAACAGCATGTTGACTTTTTGGGATGGGGAGCTTTAAGCCTGCAAGGGAGAAAGCGTGCTTTAGGGGGCCAGATCCGCCTGCCCCCAGCGGGCAGGGCCTTCCCATTCCATGGGCCTGATCCAGAGAGAGCCCCTCCGATCGCAGAATGGTAGGCTTGGCAGGGGTTCCAAGGGTCATCTAGTCCAACCCCGGGCACTTGGTCAGTGAAATCAACCGGGTCTGATTTCGAGTGCGAGGGAAGAGAGGCTTCTGTGCGTGTGAATGATGGTTGCAGAGTTGTGGCTCCGTCGTCGTCGTCGTGTCGGTTCGGGACACATCCTTCCCAGTCGTGGGAGTCCCTCCCTCTGCTTCTGGGTCGGGCAAATGGCCCCCTCGGAGCAACTCCCTGGAAACTGCGGTGCGGCCCCTCCCAGGCACGGACTTCGCTTGCAGGGCAGGGGTGGGCTGGGGGTTCCGCCCGCGAGCTGACACGTGTTCCGAGCGGCATCTGTGATAGTGGGGGGCATCTCTTGGAGAGCGTCTGTCCCGACACGTGTTCCAGGGCAGCTTCCGAGGAAGAAAGTTAAGGTTTGTGGATTCCCCCAAGGCCCCGGGAGGGTCGGATCCAGATTTGGGCAAGCAGCGCCGACGGGGTTTCGTGACCCCTTTCGGGTGCCCCTTTCCGGGGGGGCTGGGGGGTTCTAGTGCCCCGGCTGCAAAAAAAGAGAGAGACCCCCATTTATCTCTCATTGAAACCCCGCGCAAATGGTGCGCGCCCCCTTCCTGTCTTCTGGAGGCGCGCAAGAAGCCAGGATCGCTGCCCCTGCGCGCCACTAGGTTCGGGGGCGGCTCCAATTTCTGGGTGACGTTGGAGACACCGCGTTGCTCCTGGACGGGGGGGGGGATAGCGCCTCGTTGCATTTTCAGTGGGAGCAGACGAACCCCCCCCCCCGAGATTTTAGGAAGCCCCGCGCGATCCGGAGTGGGGCGTGTGAACGTGCCCGGGCCGGAATCCGGATCGGGAAGCGGGAAAGCGGTGCTCGACCTCTCCCCCCCCCCCGCAAAAAACCTCAACAACCTCGGATGTCTCTTTGCAACTTTGGGGACCCCCTCATTTGTCCTCTGCAGTCGTGCAATTGCAGAGACGCCCCCCCCCCCGCCAGACCAGCCTTGCAAACCCGACAAGCCCCCCCCCCCGCACCTTTCTCTCTCTCTCTCTCTCTCTCGCTCGCTTTCTCCCCCCCCCCCGTTTCCATCGGTCGCGACCAACCAGGAGCGGCGCCCCGCGTCACGTGTCCCGGAGTTTCCCAGACAAAGAACATTGGCGGCGCGGCCCCCTCCCCCCCCGCGCCCCCTCCCCGCCCCCAAAGCCCTCCCCCTCCCTCCCTCCTCCCGCCCCCGCCCCCTCGGCGGCTCCGCGGATGCTGCTGCAGCAGCGGGACATGCGGGCAGGTACGGAGGGGCGCCGGGGAGTCCGCGGGGGGGGGGGGCGGGCGGCCGCTTTGCACCCCCAGATCCCCCCCCGAGAAAATTTGCACGGAGTGCACGCGCGCGATCGGGGGGGGTTGTTGTTTTCCCACCCCCCTCCACTCCGCGCGGGGGTGTCTGTGCGTGCAGAAGGCGGCGGCGAGGGAGCCCCCCCCCCTCCAGGGATCGATTTGCAAAGAGAAGGGACGGCGCGGGGGGAGACGAAGGGAAAGGGAGAAGAGTAACTTGTCCTTTTGCAAAGGTGGGCCCCCCCTCCCCAATTCGCCAGAGGCGGGACAGCGGGGTTGGGGGGGGGGGAAAGGCTCCCGCCTGAAAAGTTTTGCTCTTGTTTGGGGGCGAGGGGGGGTTCTCTCTCGCCCCCTCCCGTTTGCTGCGCTCTCAGTAGAAGTTTTGGGGAGGGGGCTGCCCCCAAGCTCCTCGGGGTCCCCATTCAGGGTGGGGGGCGCAGGATAGGCCCTTCCCCGCTGCAGCTGTCAGCCCTTTTGCCCCTGCCTGCCCCGCACTTCTCCAGACAGTGCACCCCCCCCAAAAAAAAAATCGCGTGCATGGCCTGGTCTCTGTCTGGGGGGGCGGAGAGAGCAAGCAGACCCCCCCACCCCGTTTCCCAGGCAAGCAACCTCTGAGCATCCTCCTGCCTCCGAGATGTTTGTCCCAAAGCAGAAGTTTTTTTCCCGGGGGGGGGGGTAGAAGAGGAAGGAAGCTGGGGGGGCGGAAGGCGCAGGCGGGAGGGTTGAGTAGGCCTGAACGGACCTCAAAGATTGTAGGGGGGGAGAACAAAGCACCCCTTTCTCAACAGCCCCCCCAAAGGAAGAAGGGGCTGGGGGCAGCATGCAGCTGGCTCAGAGATTGGCCCCTTTTGGGGGGGGGCAGAAGCAGGACTTTGCACAGCTGGTGCCCAGGAGAGAAAAGTGAGCAGAACTTGGCCAAGTCTGGACCAGAATTCGAATCCAGAGCTGGCTTTCCCCATTTGGCCCCTTTAAATCTTTAGGAGGAATTTGTCCAGCAAGGTTGCCTCTTCCTCCTCCTCCTGGTTCAGACTCCGATTCTGTTCAACGGAGAAAGCCATTTTGTTCCTCCCCCCGGCTGGCTTTTGCTTCCCAAGAGTTTGCCAAACATCCCGGCTCGGCCTTCTTCCTGCTCCTGCTCCATCCGGCTGGGGGGCTTCCTCTTCTCCCCCTGAAGCCCCCTTTCCTTGCCCACCAATGTGTGTTGCAACTCCGGACCCCCCGAGGTTCCCGGACACTTTTTAAAGTTTAGTTTCTCCAGTGCCACTTTTCCTCTGAGCCCAAAGCAGCCGGCAGAGAGAGAGGCGGACGTTTGCTAAACGGCAGGTTTTGTTGCTAAACGTGTAAATAAATCCAGACAAGATAAAGATATAGATGCAGGATAAATTCCACATTGCAAGGAATAAACGGCGCCCTTTTGCTTGCGACACTTGTGATCCCAGTGAGCTCACAATCTCTTCTGCTTCTTCCTGGGAAATGCGGCCCCCAACTTCTATGACTTCAAAAGAGGATTGGAGAAATTCTTGGAGGAGGAGAGGGCTCTGGGTGGAAATTTGCAAATTTTTATATTGGAGTATCTTTCCTATAAAAGAAACCACTTTTATTTGCTTTTAAATGAGTGCAACAACTGTTAAACACTTATTGAGCAGTAGTATTTGAGCAAGATGCTGATCGCATGGGCCGCTGGCCTGATCCTGCAGAGATCTTCTCAGGAGAGCTTCACTCTCTGAGCAGCTTCCCTGGAAAGCAGAGCTGTGTGTCCCCCCCTTCCCCCCCCATCCCGGACCCCTCACTAGTTGGGTGGGCCATAATGGGATTCTGGGTCTTAGTTTGGCCTCTGTGCTTTTAGGAAGCCTTTGGAAGGAAGCAGTAAGTTCAGCCTGCAAGTCTGTTTGCTTGCCGGGGAGAGGGGCAGGCAAATCCCGGAACTCATAGCCCACCCCCCCAGATTCTGCGTGCGCCCCCCAGTGCCACACAGAGCCCATGCCGCCTTCCTCTGGGTTAGCCAGGGCAAGTGGGCGAGGGGCCTTGTGAGCAAGAGCTAGGAAGACTCGTGAGTCAGTGGCCTGGCTTAAAACATCCGAGGGGCCACTGACATGGGGGGGGCACCCACAGGCAAATCCCCACTGCCCCTAGCCCCATCGGGGGGGGGGGGAGGACAGGGCTCCTTCCTGACGCCCAGAAAGACCATTGCCTGTGCTCTGAGCATCTCTTCCCCCCCCCCCCCCGGCAATTGCTTTCCCTTGTGCAAATGGCCTCCTGCCCCCCTTTATGGGCTGCCCAGGTGCGCCAAGTCTTCCTCTATAAGTCAGGGGACAGTTGGTTTTATGGGGTGCAACTGGAAGTGTGTATTTTCACCCCTTTTGCTTTTTGGGGGGGGGTCTGCTCAGTGTTAGAAATTGGGGTAGGAATGCTAGGAGTCATGTGGCTCCTGGGACCTCGGTTGTGGGCGCCAAAACAAAACGTTTAGGCAGACCGGGCAGCAAAAAATAAAAATTCCTGCCCAGTGAATCAGGGGGGTCTGCAGGGTGGCCTGGCAGCGGGTCTTTTGCTACCACTCTATCCTGCCAAACACCTGATTCACCCAGCCTGGCAATTCAGGGCGTCTGGAGGTAATTCGGGCGCATCTTTTGCTACTGCGCTACCAGTTGAATCAGCTGTTTGGCGGGACAGAGCAGTAGACACGACTTTTGCTTTGGCACTACCTTGGAGACCAGGGCTGGGCGATATAGGGATATATCGTCCAAAACTGCTTTAAAGTTCACATTGTGATAATTGTTTTGTAATATTTGAGCTGGCAGTCTATCGCCAATCACAATGTGTGTAAGGGCTGGGCGATAACTGCTTTTCAGTATTGCAATATATCACCAGCTAAGCATTGCAATGTAATCAGCAGCTAAATCTTGCAGTCTGCCACAATGTCTGAAATAAGGTACCACCCAAAGACGAGAAGGACAATGTCCTGGCAACTGCTACTACTTAAGGGTCTGACAATGTTATCAATCGCTACACAGGTCTGTTTCGCCAGCAGGCAAGCCAAAATTCATCCCAGCAGGACTTTAGGTTTGGGGCTTGGCTACCCAGTGGTGGGATTCAGGACAGTCTCAAAGTACGGCAATGAGTTGTAGGGAATCCAGGCATACCTTGGGTTACAGACGCTTCAGATCCATTTTTGTGGGTTACGGACTACCAAAACCCGGAAGTACCGGAACAGGTTACTTCCGGGTTTCGGCGGTCGTGCATGCGCAGAAGCACCAAATTGCCACCTGTGCATGCGCAGACGTGCCGCTGTGGGTTGCCAGCGCTGCGGGTTGCAAATGTGCATCCCGCACGGATCACATTTGCAACCCGAGCACCCACTGTACAAATAAACTGGGACTGCCAGGCTGCAGAAGCAGCAGTGGCAGAAACCGCTTGCCATGACCGTGATACGTGGCGGCGGCAGCGGCAGCAGTGGTGACTTACGCGGCCTCACGGCAGCGACAGACAGTGGCAGCAGTAGCAGTGCCCCGCAATGCTTCGTGGCGGTGATGGAAGGTGGCAGCAGTCGTGGTGGTGGCCCTCTGAGGCCTCGTGGTGGCAGAAGCTGTGGCAGCCGGCCTCGGTGAGTCTTTGCAGGCCAGATCTGCTTCTCGCAGTGCCTCCTGCGCCACCGCGAGGCCTCAGGCTGCTGCCAGCGCCATGACAAGGCCTTGCAGGCGGTCGCCGCTTTCGCCACTGCCACAAGGCCTGGCAGGCCACCATGACTGGCCATCATCTGCCGTGACGATGCTTTGCAGGTGCTGCAACCATCTCTGGACACCCCCAGGCACCCCTGAGACACACAGATGCCAGCACATGTTAAGGAGCATATCCACAGAAAGGAGGTGTGGGGCGAGTTTTCTAGCTTGGATTCTGGCATTGCAGGGGGCCAGATTAGATGACACCCCCCCCGGGGGTCCCGTCCAACACTGAAGCTCTCTGATTCTTGGATAGGGAAGCCAGCAAAGGAACTTCAGAATTCCGCAATGGGTTGGATGTCCCATTTGACTAGGAGGGGAAATATGTGAGTGCCCTCTCTCAGTAACCCTTCCCTGTCTACTGAATTGCGCTTGGTCACAGAGTGTCCCCATCTTGATCTGGAGATGTGGGGCAGTCAAGAATCCCTTCCCTTAAGATTTGGGATCCTGGTTTCTCATGGGAACATTTCTAGAAGCCTGCTCTCCCCTTCAGCATCTCTCTCCTCCCCGTCCCCGGCCATTTATTTACCGTATTTTTCGCTCTATAAGACGCACCAGACCACAAGACGCACCTAGTTTTTGGAGGAGGAAACAAGAAAAAAAATATTCTGAATCCCAGAAGCCAGAACAGCAAGAGGGATTGCTGTGCAGTGAAAGCAGCGATCCCTCTTGCTGTTGTGGCTTCTGGGATAGCTGCGCAGCCTGCATTCGCTCCATAATACGCACGCACATTTCCCCTTACTTTTTAGGAGGGAAAAAGTGAGTCTTATAGAGCAAAAAATACAGTATTTTGTTGGTGGCTTTCCGCCCCAATTTTCAGCCCAAAAGGCTCCCTGAGTGCCTGACAGGCAGTCAAATGAAGACAGCCGCTTCCCGCAGACTTGCCATCTCAAAAACCCACAACCTGCAAGGGGACAGGAAGAGGAAATGAAGGCTTTTGGGCCACAGAACCAGGCCCCCTCCCCAGGTTGCCACATGCTCTTAAGGGTGCTGCTCCTGCGCTGTCAAGAGAGTTCAGCGGGTGCAAGACTCTGAGAAATTAGAGAACAAAGTGGAGGGGGGGCGGAATTCTTGGAATTTTGTGGAATATTTGAAAAAAAATGTCACGGTGATACAAAAATGGTTGTCGGGTTTGATGTAATAGAGCAACGGAGGAGAATTTGTAGTTTAGCCATTTAGAATTGGTGTGTTTAACGGATAAAATGTAATCAACATAGCAGCGTTATAAGGGGATAAAAGAGCACCGTAGCAGACGGGTGGGTGGGAAGTCTGTGGACAGGAGAGATTGGTTCTCGCTGTATTTTTAAAGCATTTGTAAAATCTGAAAATCTAATTTTAAAAATACTATTAAAAAAAGAGTTTAGTGGGGGAGGTTTGTGGGCTGCCAGTGGGGGGCATTGTTTAGTTTGGAGGCAGGGGCAAGAGGAAGGTTGGGGTGGGAGCAGTAAATAATAATAATAGTAGTAGTAGCAGTAGTAATAATAATAATAATAATAATAATAATAATAATAATTTGTATAGCGCTCTATACCCACAGGTCTCAGGGTGGTTTACAATATAAAAGCGCAAGAGACATAATAAAAACAAAAACATCCCAATAATTCAGCCCCCCCCCCAAGCAAAAAAACCCAGGAGGGGATTCACACTTCCATTATGCCGATAGCTCTGAAGGCCGCTTGACAGACAGCAACAACGACAATTAATTCTACGAGGCTTTATTAGGTTTTGTGAGCCCCCCAGAGTGAAGAGCAACGTATTAAAATGCAATAGGTCAGCCATCAATCGATGCAAGTGTAAAACGGCAACGTCAGCGTTAGGAGAGGAGGGTCAGACCGGCTGCAATGCCCAGAGCGGCATCAAAATGTCTGGAAACATAGACCAGGGGATGGAGCCACCCAGGGAAGGGCCTGGGGTCGAGTGGGCACCCGGCGGAGCTCCCTGGTCTCCTGCATCGCAGGGGGTTGGGCTGGATGACCCCAGGGTGCCCCCCAGCCCCACCATTCCGTAATTCCCTGGGAACAATGCCTCTCCCCACCCACCCCTATTCTCTCCTTCCCTGGAAGCCCTCTGGGGGAATGTGGGCAGCAGAAGATATATTGATTAAATATTATCCCTCCTAACTCACGCTAGTGGGGTTATTCATGCTGCAGAGTGCAGGGCTCAGCAAACTTTTTCAGCAGGAGGCCAGTCCACTCTCCCTCAGACCTTGTGCGGAGGGCGGGCTATTTTTTGGGGGGGGGAATGAACAATTTCCTATGCCCCACAAATAACTCAGAGATGCGTTTTAAATAAAAGGGCACATTTTACTCATGTAAAAACACGCTGATTCCCAGACCATCCGCGGGCCAGATTTGGAAGGCGATTGGGCCAGATCCGGCCCCCGGGCCTTAGGTTGCCTACCCCTGGCAGAGTACATTCCCCGCTTTACATAGCAGGAAGCTAGTTGTAGATTCATTAGAATCTCTCAAGTTCTGTTATTCCTGGTAAGACCCCTTTGATTCCCTCCTAAAAGAATAAAGACACAAGAAGCTTCTTTTAAAAGTACCGTATTTTTCGCCCTATAGGACGCACTTTCCCCCTCCAAAAATGAAGGGGAAATCTGGGTGCGTCCTATGGGGCAAATGCAGGCTTTTGCTGAAGCCTGGAGAATGAGAGGGGTCGGTGCGCACCCACCCCTCTCGCTCTCCAGGCTTCAGGAGAGCCCCAGCGCCAGCCCCACAAGGTCGGGGGACAGAGGGAGGCGGAACGCCGCCATCCCGCTGTCTCCCGAAGTGGTTTGGAGGCTGACCCGCCGTCAGCCCCGCTGTCCCCGGACCTGATCTGAAGGCGGGCTGCGGGGAGAAGAGCGCTTCTCCCCGCTGCCGGCCCCACAAGCGCCTGGGGGGGAAATATTTTTTTTTTCCTTTATTTCCCCCCAAAAAAACTTGATGCGTCCTATGGGCCAATGCATCCTATGGGGTGAAAAATACGGTAGTAAGAAGTTTACTCACATTTGGTTCATAGCTGGATCCCTGAAGGCAGGCTTTAGCTTAGAGTTACAGAAGAGGGTTTGGTTTCATCCCATAGGGGAACTGATTCCACATGCTGCTGGCTGAGAGAAGAAAAGGCATGAAAATAATAATAATAATAATAATAATAATAATAATAATAATAATAATAATAATTACTATTATTATTATTGTTATTATTATTATTATTTACTTGTTTGTTTGTACCTCGCCCATCTGGCTGGGTTTCCCCAGCCACTCTGGGCGGCTTCCAACAAAGATTAAAAATACATTAAAACGTCACACATTAAAAACTTCCCTGAACAGGGCTTCAGATGTCTTCTAAAAGTCAGATAGTTGTTTAGTTCCTTGACATCTGGTGTGAGGGTGTTCCACAGGGCGGGTGCCACTACCGAGAAGGCCCTCTGCCTGGTTCCCCGTGGCTTCGCTTCTCACAGCGAGGGAACCGCCAGAAGCCCCTCGGAGCTGGACCTCAGTGTCCGGGCAGAAGGATGGGGGCGGAGACGCTGCTTCAGGTTTACAGGACCGTGGCCGTTTAGGGCTTTAAAGGTCGAAAGAGAGGAAGGTGGCTGCGTGACTGGACCTTTTGTGGGGTCTGGAAGGGTCACGCCCACCTACCTGGTCACCTGCAAAGGGAGGATGCTCCAGACCAGGTGTGACAGGAAGTTCGACTGGCTGGACCAACATCCCCCTGTCTGTGTCCACTCTAGACAAACAGGAAATGTTGTATTTGACTGCTTATGTTACATCCCACACACTGGGGGGCCTCTTCCATGAATCCGGCCATTTCTAAAGCCATCCAGGTCGGCTGGTTCTCTAGCTTGAACTCTGCACCGCGTGAAGAAGAAGAATAAATAAATTTATTATTATTATTATTATTCCTTTTCCCTCTCCTGACTTCCATCCTTCAACTGCAGGCGCTCCTCTGCCCTCGGTCCTCCTTGTGAGGCTTCCTGCTGCTGGCGCAAGTGAGCGGATCTGGCCGCCCTATGGGCAGCAGCAGGAGGCTTGGAGGGGCAGCAGAAGAGGCTGCCGGGGTCTGTTCTGGAGCCTCCTTGGGGGGCTGCCACAGTCCTTGCTGGGGATCGTTTCCAGGAGGTGGGGGCCTGAGGAATCTGGGGCAGCCCCAGAGAGAGAGAGAGAGCCCCCTCCTTGCCCCTGCCTTTGGGGACATACAAAGAGGGGGGCTGTGTTGGCGACTGGATGCAGACTCTCACCCAAGCCCTGGGCATGGTGGGCGCTTTCATCTCTGCCACAACCCGGCCAAATCTCACTTGGGTGCTGCTCTCCAGATTCCTGCACCTTCCTCGCTGCCCTTTTCTTGGCGTGGCTCTTGGGCCAGATCCTTCCTCTGGAAAATACAGATTTGGGGCGGGTGCTTCTCTTTCGGTCTGGTTGCTTTTAGCATGTGCAGAAACGGAACTGTGTCGAAAATGCCCCCAAGCCGTTGGAAAGGGATGGAGAGGTTTCCGTCCACCTGTTGTTCTTCAAGAGAGGGAGAGTCTTGGGTGTTGGCCAGTTGTCTGGGGTGGGCAAGGGGTGTGTGAGAGCCTGAGTGCTTCCCCCCCCCATCCGAAAAGTGCCTTTAGTTTCCAGGTGGATTTGTGCAAAGCGAGATCCAGACAAGGAGGTTGGGGAAAGATCCCACGTGGAAGGAGGGAGGGTGGCGGCAAGGACCTCATGGGGGGGGGGAGATGCTTATTTATAACTTATGTATAAATACCACAGCATCATAAAAACCTATCCCAGTGGTTTCCAGCAGTATAACGCCAAGCAATAAAGAAGTTACAAACAGAAAGAAGTAAGCGATGGGAGGACCTGGGTGGGGGGCCGGTGGTTCCACTTCTGGGCACCTTGATCCAGACTTAGGTGGGAGTCGGGGCCACGCCAGTGGTGCTGAGTCCCTGTGCTGGGGGGGGCAGGGCTCCCATCCAGGCCTGCCTTGGCCAATGTGCTGCCCTGCAGATGTTTAGCAGCACAGCTCCAACAGCCCGTGTTGCCTGGGGCCACGATCCGCCCACAGGTTCTCCTGCGCCAGCTCTTTGGGGCCAACGGAGGTGTGTCCCCCCCCCCAAGACTCTCTTCTCTTCAGTCTTCCCAGGGAGAGGAAGGACAGGTGCTTGGGGGGAGGAAGGCAGAATGCGGCATCAAGTGGGCAACTCACCTGTCCCAACTTGGGGACAGTCTTCCCTCTCTCATGGTGACTTGGCGGAGATGCCGACGTGCAATGCTAGTCAGCTTCAGGGTGTGAGAAGCAGCCCCTGCGTGCCCCCCCCTTGGCGATTTCATCTTCTGTCTCCTTCCTGGAGTGTTTTGGGCTCTTGTGGGAAAAGGCAAAATCTGTGCTTACGTCCATCTCAATTCTGTAGTCTGAAGCAGATTGGTGGGACTGGGATGAGCGGTTCTCATTGCCTTCAGTGGGGGCATCCTGGGGGGCTTGCTTTGTGCTGATCCCCCAAATCTCAGACACGCATCATCAGCCTGTGTCTCGAACTCAGGGCCCTCCCCTTTGCTCCTCCTGAGCCCCGGTCCTTCCAGAGAGGCCGTGGCAGGTCCTTCTTCCTTCTGGGGGCTGCAAAGAGAGACCCCCCCACTTCCTTTACCCCCATTGGTCTGTTGCTTCGTAGTTGGAGAGAGCCGCTGCTTGAGGCCTTGAATGTGGGGGACACTTGCTAAAAATATTTGGCAGATATACTCAAACGCTCTTAAAAACTGGTCTTCCCCAGTTGTGGTTTGAGACCAGAATACTTGCGCCTGCCTGGGAGTCAGGGGTTTGGATCCTGCCTCCCGCACGGTGGATTCCCTGCGGGATCTTGGGCAAGTCAGCTCTGTGTTTCGCCTTACCTGTCCAGTGGATTCCTGAGTGACCCACCCTGCAGGGTGGATGTGAGGGTTAGAAATGCTGCCCAGGTCAGAAACCTACAGGGCGGATTTCCATCCTGCCCTAACCAAAACCTTTTGGCAGTTTCCGTTACGCTGAGACTGTCTGGCACTGAGCTCTCTGGCCGCCTGCGGACTGGGATTGGCGAGCTCAGCGCGGCTGGCAGAGCCTGTGGGGAAGGAGGAGACCCCCTGGCACCTGAGGGGGCTGCTTCTGGTGGTCTCAACCAGGCCCTGCATTTACGGAGCAAGGCCCCCCAGCTGAAAGACCCCTCCCCACCCCACAAGGTCATGCTGAATTTTGCAACTCTCAAATTCTCAAAACGAGGGGTGCTAAAAAGTTGAAGCGTGGGAATTCAAAAAATATTTGGGTCCAATTAATATAATTTAGTATTGCTTGGTAAGTAAAATATGTATGAAGTTGCTTAGAAATCATTAAAAATTATTGCCAGGGGCTTGCAGTTAAAAGATTTGGTTTTCCAAAAGCAGTTCATGTGTTTCTTCATCAAACGTAGACTTAACCAACCTAAATGCGGTCCAGTTGCAAAAATAATTGCGCCTTGTAAACATACTTTTCTCACTGTAGAAATGTGCAAAAACTAAGTTTTGCCCCCTGAAATGGCATGCCCTGCCTGCCAGTTTTTTCCGACGCAGCTTCCATCCTGGCGAAATGTCTCTCTGTCCTCGGAAGGAGCGCCCCCTGAGCTGGCTGGGGGTTGCCCTGCAGTGAGTGCGCCAGGGTGGGCACCACGGAAGGGTGGGGGGAGAAGTCCCTTCCCTCGACTGCTTCCCCAACCTTGTCTGCCGTCTCCCGCAGGCTGAGAAGAAGGCCAAGGTCATTGCCGGGATGAATGCGGTGGAGGAGATGCCCCCCAGCGAGCCCCAGAAGGAGGAGGAGGCCAGCCCCCCGGCCTCGCAGCAGCCCACGGACCCCGCCTCGCCCACCGTGGCCACCACCCCGGAGCCCGTGGGGCCCGAGGCCGTGGACAAAGGCATGTCCAAGTCGGCCGATGACGAGCCGGAATACGAGGTGAGCAGTGCCCTTCTCTGAGCCCCACCTCCCAGAGCTCCCGGCCCCCCGGGGGGGTCTCTCCCCACACTGAATGCTGACCCCCAGACGGGGCTGGCCTGAGCCACGCAGGGCAGAGGCTGTGGGCAAAGGCACCTCCGCAAGGGGAGAAGATGGTGTGGCTGGCCGCCACTGCTGCCCCCCATGCAGCCGTGTGCTGAAGACTGCGCCTATGGGGTGCCCCCCACCTTGCATTGGGTAAATGAGTTGGCAGGGAGGAACGATCAGGCTAAGAGAGAGGGAGCGCCCAGGAGAGGGTTTGCTCTCAGCCAGAGGGGAAGGAGGCTCAAATCCCCAGGGAAGGTGAGGCCAAGATCCTGGGAGCAGCGTAGGATCGGAATTGAAAAATAAGCTAAATGTGGCAGGTTCAGCATAAGTCATGTTAGGTGATGAACAAATCACCAACGAGGCATTTAGGACCTATAAAATAATATAACAAGTCCACACACACTCTCTTCCTGCCCACCTAATGACTCACAATCTTTGCTTTTTTTTTGCTTCTTTTTAAATATAGTTTTTATTTGATTGTACAGATTTGTTGACCTTCAAAATCACAAATAGTAAAAATTACACAAGATTCTCCCGAATCTCTAGACTCCGCTCCATCGGTTCTTGAATTAACCTTTTCAGCTGCATATTATAAGTCACTCTTAATTTTCCGGTTCTCCATTGTATCCACAGCCTGTGTAACGTTACAAGAGTTATTTAAGACCTGCTAAAGAGTCCAGATGTTTACAGTGGTCTTTCAAGTATAGTCTAAATCCCCCCCCCCTTCTTTGTTGAAGTTTTGATCCTCCTGGTTTCTGATTTTCGCGGTCATTTTTGCCATCTCTGCATAGCCCAGCAACTTGGTCTGCCATTCCGCTCTGGTCGGCGGGAAACTCTCGTCTCTCCAACTCTGACCAAGCAGCTGTCAATCTTTGCTTTCTTCCGTCCATTAAATACACACCTCTGCAACAGAGCTGGACGTCCTTATCCTGATGGCCTCTTGCTCTCTTCTTTCTCCTCCCCATGGCAGGACGGCCGGGGCTTTGGGATTGGGGAACTGGTCTGGGGGAAGCTGCGGGGCTTCTCCTGGTGGCCGGGACGCATCGTCTCCTGGTGGATGACTGGCAGGAGCCGAGCCGCCGAGGGAACGCGCTGGGTGATGTGGTTTGGCGACGGGAAGTTCTCTGTGGTGAGTGGCCAAGGGGGGTGCAGGCGGGCTTGTGGGGGGGGGGGAGCCAAGCAAGCAGCCGAGGGGCGAGGAAGCACCTGCTTGCTATGGCCTGAGCCCTGGGAGGCCGGCAGGGTCCCCTGCATGAAAGAAGAGGCTGCAGGATCAGGCCAGGAGCCCAAACCCAAGAGCCCCAGCCTCCCCTCCTGCAGTTTCCAGCGCCTAGAATTCAGAAGCATGTCTGCCTCCATCCAACCTAACGGCCATCGATAGACCTCTCCTCCTCCATGAACTGGTCCAGTCCTCTTTGGAAGCCATCCGAGTTGGGGGCCATCTCTGCCCCCTGTTAATGGAGAAATCTCAGGGCTCCCTTGGACAAAAACCAAGGACCCCAGCCAGGAATACCAGAGCAAAACAGCAGCCAGTAGGCTTGGTTTTTCTTGACAGGACTCCCACCTGCCACCAGGTGGAACAAGATGGAAGCCCCAAACAAAAGAGCCCCCAAATTTTTATTAGCTGCTAATCCTCATGTGACACCCCCCAACTACATCACTGATACATCATGGTTACATCACGAAAGGGGAGGTCTGGTGGCAGGAATCTGAGCATCCTGGACCCTGCCCCATGGTCCCCCTTGCCCTCCACCAAACACCCATCAAGTGGAACAAAAGAGATATTTACATTTCCCTGTTTCCCAGCCAAGTTCTTCACACCCTTATTTCTGGAACGGCTACCTGTCTGGCACTCAGGTATCAGGAGGCCAGGGATTATCCCTCAGGCAGAGGGACTGCTGAGGAGCTGAGCTCACAGGTCTAGATGAATTTCTGAAGTTTTCCCAGTGAGCCATTGGGATACATTGATCAGTGAATTCTTACATTTGGTATCGTGCAGCAAAGGCCCTATGAATAGATAGGAAGAAACTGTGTTGAAGTATTTTGTGGAGACAAATCACAAAAGTAACAAAAGTGATTGTGCTGATTTTGGTGGTGGGCTGCATGTGCAGGATATCTCCTGGAAGGTCACCCCCCCAACCTTAAATTCCTGCAACACTCCTGTGGCAGGGAGTTCCGCAGTTCCACTTTGCTTTCCAACCCTAAGAAACTCCACCCCACCCTCATTCTGACATTTATTTTCCAAAAGGGGGCGAAGGCGGCCTCCCCAGCCGCCTGGACCGCCCCTGGGGTTTGTGGAGAGGGTTTCGCATTTTCACCCCCCCCCATCCTCTCTTTCCGGCAGGTCTGCGTGGAGAAGCTGCTCCCGCTCAGCTCCTTCTCCAACGCCTTCCACCAGGCCACGTACAGCAAGCAGCCCATGTACCGCAAAGCCATCTATGAGGTGCTGCAGGTAAGGCCTGACTCTGCCCCCCCCCCCATTCGTGTCTCCCACCTGGCCATCGTTCCTGGTCTCTGTTTGCAGGCAGGTAGGAAGCCTTTAAGGGACACAGGTGGCGCTGTGTTCTAAACCACTAAGCCTCTTGGGCTTGCTGATCAGAAGGTCGGCGGTTCGATTCCCCATTATGGGATGAGCTCTGGTTCACCAGAAGCGGCTTAGTTTTGCTGGCCACATGACCCGGAAAAACTGTCTGCAGAGTGGACAAACGCCAGCTCCCTCGGCCTGTAAAGCAAGATGAGCGTCACAACCCCATACTCCTTCACGACTTTAGGTCCCGTTGCGGACGACACAGGGGTTGTGGCACTCATCTCGCTCCGTAGGCCAAGGGAGCTGGCGTACAGCTTCCGGGTCATGTGGCCAGCAGGACTAAGCCGTTTACCTTCCCGCTGGAGTGGTACCTATTCATCTACTTGCCCTGGTGTGCTTTTGAACTGCTAGGTTGGCAGGAGCTGGGACAGAGCAATGGGAGCTCACGGGGATTCTAACCACCGACCTTCCAAACAGCAAACCCAAGAGGCTCAGTGGTTTGGACCACAGCACCACCCACATCCCTATTAACATAAAGGTAAAGGACTCCTGGTCGGTTAAGTCCAGTGAAAGGCGGCCATTCCTTTTTCCAAGGAAACCCCTTTTCTTCCTCTGTGCTTCTGGCACAGGCGGATCTGGGGCAGGTGAGGAAGGCTGTGGAGCAGGTGGCCAGGTCCCTTCCCACCCTCTGAGCTGGTCTGTGGGGCAGCGTGAACTGGGGGGGGGGGTGGCTTGTCCTTTTAAAGGCTTCCTAAAAGGTAAAGGTAAAGAGACCCCTGACCATTAGGTCCAGTCGCGGACGACTCTGGGGTTGCGGCGCTCATCTCGCTTTATTGACCGAGGGAGCAGGCGTACAGCTTCCGGATCATGTGGCCAGCATGACTAAGCCGCTTCTGGTGAACCACCTTCCCACCAGAGCGGTACCTATTGATCTACTTGCACTTTGACGTGCTTTCGAACTACTAGGTTGGCAGGAGCAGGGACCAAGCAATGGGAGCTCACCCCATTGCAGGGATTTGAACCTCCGACCTTCCGATCGGCAAGCCCTAGGCTCTGTGGTTTAGACCACAGCGCCACCTGCGTCCCCCTTTACCTTTGAGGAAGCCTCTAAAAGGACAACCCCCCCACCCCGTTTACGCTGCCCCACAGACCAACTCACGGGGTGGGGCGGGACCTCGCCACCTGCTCCACAGCCTTCCTCATCTGCCCCAGATCCACCTGTGCCAGAAGCACAGAGGAAGAAAAGGGGTTTCCTTGGGAAAACAACATACAGTGGTACCTTGGGTTACAGACGCTTCAGGTTACAGACTCTGCTAACTCAGAAATAGTACCTCTGTGGATGTATAGTGCCTCAGGATGAGAACAGAAATCGCATGGTGGTGGCAGCGGGAGGCCCCATTAGCTAAAGTGGTGCTTCAGGTTAAGAACGGACCTCCGGAACGAATTAAGTACTTAACCCGAGGTACCGCCGTATTGAGGTTGGGAGGGTCTCCTAGTCCAAGCCCCTTGAGGCCACATGTGCAGGCAAGCCAAACAGAGGCTAAACCAATGTGTGGGGAACGCGCGCCCCCAGCAGGGTCCATAGCCAGCCTTGCCGGGGGGCAGATTCACATGCACCTACCAGTTGGTGGGAAGAAGCCCAGGCTCCCCTGCAGAGTTTGGGGGGCGCAACAGAGGGTCCAGCGGGGGTATCTTTGCCAGCCAGACCCCCACCCTGAAGCAGCTGCCCTAGGAGCATAGAGAGCAGCCTGTGCTGACCGCTGAGCCCACGGAGCTCAGTATTGTCTGACTGGCAACAACCGCTCTCCAGGATTTCAGGCAGGGAGATGCTGCCGTTGGGGATTGCACGCAGGTGCTCTACCCACTGAGCGAGCTGACCCTTCTGCCCCCGCAGGTGGCCAGCAGCCGGTCAGGCAAGATCTTCCCCTCCTGCCCCGAGAACGACGAAACCGACACGTCCAAAGTGGTGGAGATCCAGAACAAGCAGATGATTGAGTGGGCGGTGGGGGGCTTCCAGCCCTCTGGCCCCAAGGGCCTGGAGCCGCCAGAAGGTAAGGGAGTGGGGCAGGAGCTGGGGGGGGCTCTAGGGCAGGCGGGCAGGCAGACCCTGGGGGTCCCTGAAGCCCTGTGAGAGCAAGGAGAGGAGCATCCTCACCCAAGGGACCGCGGAGCTAGATTCGCACTCGGGGCTTGCCCCCTCACCCCCCTTGTTCTTTCCTTGCAGAGGAGCGCAACCCCTACAAAGAAGTTTACACAGAGATGTGGGTGGAGCCGGAAACCGCTGCCTACGCCCCTCCTCCCCCCGCCAAAAAACCAAGGAAAAGCACAGCGGAGAAGCCCAAGGTCAAGGAGATCATTGACGAGCGCACCAGAGGTCAGTTGGGGGCCGGGGGGCTGCTTTGTCTGGGAGGCTCCCCGCTTTCTCTGATGTCGGACCATCAGAAGGATCCGCCGGATCAGGCCCAAAGGGATCACCTGGTCCTCTCCCCCCTCTCAGGATTGAACCTGCAACCTTGGACTCACCAGTGCAGCGCAAGCAGAATCCGAACACAAGAGCGGCACTCTCCTCCATTAATTTGCCTTTCAAAGCCGCCCTGCTTGGCTGCCTCCTGTGGCAGGGAGTTCCAAAGTTTTTTTTTTTTTTTTTTTTTTTTTTATTTTTATTTTTATTCCATAGAATTTTATACACTGCTTGATTTAAAAAACAACAACAGAAAACCCTCAAAGCAGTTTACAAAAGAAAAACAACATGAAAATCATGAAAAATTCACAGCCATCCTTTTAAAACATACAAAAGATAAAACACTAAAACATTAAAGTTACCTCTTTGTATGGCAAAGGTGATGCCTGGTTTTTCCCTAAATTAGGCTGCTGAAGGAAAGTTTATGAGAAGATCTGGAGTGGATTTTTTTTTTTTTTTTAATATTTTATTAAGGATTTTCTTGTTTTACAGAAGTGTAGTGCCTCATATATATTTTTTCCCCATGTAACATTTTTACAAATCCGTTTCATTTGTTTAGGCATTAGGGGGGGGAGAAAATAAAAATAAAAAAAAAAAGGAGAGAAAAAAGAAAGGGGGGTGGAGAGAGGGAAGATGGATAAGGGTGGGATTGGGTGGCGGTGTTTCTATTATGCTTAATGTATGTAGAGTTTGGTGTCAGCGTGCTTTTGTTGTTCACTTGTGTTCCTTTGGTGGTGAGAGAGGTTGGGGTTGGCCTAGGGTGTGATTGTTTGCTTGTGATTGGCTGTGGTGATCTTTGTTTTTGTGTGTGAGTGAGGTGGGTGGGTGTTTTGGATCAGGTTAGCCATATTGATTTGTATGCTGTTGGTGGATTCTTGTCATTGTCCTGTTGGGCTGTGTGTGTGATAAAGGGGAGCCATACCGGGGTGAAGGCATCTTCTTCTGTTTGTCCCCGTGTCAGTTTCAGTTTATTAGTTAATTTTTCTAGTAGGGCTGTTTCCCATACTATTTGGTACCATTGGTCCATGCTTACTCCTGACAGGTCTCTCCAGTGTCTGGTTATGGTGTTTCTGGCTGCTGAGAGCAGGTGGGTTATGAGTTCTTTGTGGTGTAAATGGGCATTGTTGTCTTGGAAGATGTTTAGTAGGGCCAATTCTGGGGTGGTGTCTATTACCTGCTTAGTTATTTTACAAATTTCTTGTATGGCTGTTGTCCAGAACAGTTGGATTTTGGGACACTCCCACCACATGTGGAAGTATGTGCCTGTGGAGGTGCACCCTCTCCAGCATTTTGGTGAGGTTCCTGGGTGTATTAGCGCTAGTTTCCTTGGTGTTAGGTACCACCTGTAGGTGAGTTTCAGTGTGAGTTCTTTTCTTTTCGTTGATATGGATTTAAAGGGGGGTTTAGACCACATTTTGGTCCATTGAGTGGGGTTTATCTCATAGCCTATGTCATTCTCCCATTGATTTTTGATTGCGTCTAGGGGATTTGCGAGATTTTGGAGTAGTATTTTGTATATTGCGGATACCATCCCTTTACCGTTTCCCTTTGTTGTTAGAAGGAGGTTTTCGAAGGTTGTCAGGGGCCTAGTTGCTGCTGATTTTACTGTTGGGTTGTTTAAGAGGGCATGTAGTTGGTGTTGTGTTAACCAGGGCATTTGGGTGTCTTCTAGTTTGTCTTGTATTTCTTGTGTTGACAAGGGTTTGTTATTTTTATAAAAGTCTATTAGGCGATACAAGCCTTTGGTTCGCCAGGTTTTTATCTTGAGGTTTTGTGCTGCATGGTGGAATAATGGGTGGTATGCCAGGGGGATTAGTGGGGATGGGGTTGGGGATAGTTTGCCTATTTGTGTTTTCCATGCTTTGAGCATGGTCTGTGTGTACCTGTTAAGTGTTGTGGGAATTTTCTTTAGTTTGTTTGGGAGGAGTGGGTATGTTGTGGTGCAGGTGTTTTCAATTGTGTCCTTCTCTAGGTGTACCCATTGTTTTGTCTCATCTTCTAGTATATATGGGATTATATGGCGTATTTGGTTGGCGTTGTAATATGCTTCTATGTTGGGGATTCCCCATCCTCCTTCTGAGGTGGGGAGGTGCAGGTATTTGGGGCTTATTCTTGGTTTTTTATGTGAGAAGATGAAAGAGTGTAGTTTTCTCTGCCAACTGTGAAGTTGGGTTGAGGGGATCCAGATTGGGAGGGTTTGGAATAGGTAGGTTAGTTTTGGGAGTGTGATCATTTTGATCATGGCTATTTTGTCTGAGAGAGTGAAATTCATGTTATTCCATCTCTTTAGGTCTTTGTTAATTTGTCGCCACAGGGGCTTGTAGTTGTGGAGGTACAATTTATTGAGGTTTCTGGTTATTTGTACCCCTAGGTATCTGAACTTGGTGTGGCAAAGTTTTATTTTGGTGACCTTCGTGAGTTCTTTTTGGGTGTGAGGAGGGGTATTGAAGCACATAGCTTCTGACTTTGTGAAATTTACCTGTAGGCCCGACACCATTGCAAATGCGTTGAGTTCTCTGATTAGGGAGGTTGCTGTGCTTACGGGGTCTGGTGTTGTGACCATTAGGTCATCTGCAAAGAGCCCTAATTTATAGGTCCTGCCTTTTATTTCCACTCCCTTGATGTCTGTGGCTGCTCGGATGCGGATTGCTAGGGGTTCCAGAGCCAGGATAAATAAGAAGGGAGACAGTGGGCATCCTTGTTTCGTGCCTCTTTGGATAGCTATAGTGTTAGAATCCATATTGTTAGTTCTGCATTTTGCTGAGGCTTGGGAGTATATTTGTTTGAGGATTTGTAGGAAGTTGGGGCCAAATTTCATGTTAGTTAGTACTGCTAGTATGTATTTCCACTCCAAGCAATCAAAGGCTTTGAGGATGTCTAGGGACATAATTGTCAATGGGAGTTTGGTTGCCTTGCTGTGTTCGATCAGGTTCAGTAGTTTCCTGATGGGGTCTGTTATATTGCGGCCAGGGACAAAGCCAGTCTGGTCTGGGGCTATTAACTTGTGTAGGAAGATTTTTAGGCGGTTGGCCAAGATTGATGTGAATATCTTGTAGTCTTGGTTTATTAATGAGATTGGGCGGTATGATTCTACTTTGAGGCTGTCTTTTAGTGGTTTTGGGATGGAGACTATTTTGGAGTGGGTCCAGGTTTTGGGGATGGGGCCCCCTTTTATGATGTCGTTGAATAGGCGGGTCATGTAGGGCATCAAGGGTTCTTTGAATTTCTTATAGAATTCTGCTGTGAAGCCGTCTGGGCCTGGGGCTTTGTGTGGTTTCAAGTTTTTGAGGACCGCATCTATTTCCTCTGGGGTGATAGGGCTATCCATGAATTCCTGTTCCTCATCAGTTAGGGTAGGCATGGTCAGTCCTGCTAGAAATTTTTTGATTTCCCTCTCTGGTGGGTTATGGGAGGTGTATAGGTTGGAGTAAAATTCTGCAAATTCTGAAATTATTTCTTTGGGGGAGAATGTTATGCTGCCGTCTTTTTTGGTGATGCAGTGTATTCTTGTTTTGAGTGCTTTTTTCCTACATCTATTTGCTAGTAATCTGGAGTTTTTCCCTCCATATTCATAGAAACGTTGTTTAGAGTATAGAATGTTGATCATTGTTTTGTTGATTTCTAAGGAGTCTAGTTCTCTCCTTTTCTGTTCTATAAGTTTGAGGAGTTTTTTAGATCCTGTTTGTTTGTAGCGTGATAAGAGGACTGTGATGTCTTGTTCTATTTTGCTAATTTTTGAGGAGGTTTGTTTTTTAAGGAATGTTTTCTCTTTTATGCAAGCTCCTCTGGTGACCGCTTTCATTGCGTCCCATAGGAGGGGGGTTGTTGTATTGTTTACATCATTTTCTTTGAAGTAGTTTTGGAGGGTTTTTGTGAGACTCTCTCTAATTTGTTTGTTTGTAGTTAGGATGGGACTGAAGGACCATGATGGGGTGGTTTGTGTTCCTTCTCCTATTTTAACAGTGACTTCTACTGGGGCGTGATCTGTGATTTTAATGTTACCTATGTTTGTTGATTCTACTGAGGGAATCAGACCCTGTGTGAGTAGAATGCTGTCCAGTCTGGACACTGTATCATGGCGTCCCGATTGGAATGTATGGCTGATGTCTCCCGGGTTTTGCTCACCCCAAATGTCGTAGAGACCCCTGTTTTTTAGCATTTTTAGTAACTTGTAAGAGTTCCTGGTTGTTGGGGGTTTCCTTCGGAGGAAGGTTGCCCATGGGGTTGTGGGGTGGATATCTTTCAGGGATATACCTTTCATATTTAGATTGAGGTCCCCTCCTAGGATTGCTTCCCCTTCAGAGAAGGAGAGGAATTTGTTTAGTGTTTTCTGGAAGAATTCTAGTTGTTTCGTGTTTGGGGCATATATGGAGCCGATTGTCAGTTTGATTTTGCCATCTAGTGTCCCTTTAGCGAAAATGAATCTGCCTTTTTTGTCCTTGAGGACTGTTGTGGCAGTGAAGTTCAGGTCCCTACTGAGTATTATGGCTACACCACGGGCTTTCCCTGAGCCTCGTGCGACCCACTGTTGACTAAAGCGGGGGTCGCTCAGGAGTTTGCTGCCTTTGGGTGGATTGTGTATTTCTTGTAGGAAGGTGATGTGTGGTTTCATGGTGTTTATGTATGAGGTGATGCGTTTTCTTTTGATGGGGTTTCCCAGCCCCCTCACATTTAGTGTAATTGCTTTTAGGTTAGCCATTTTGTTTATCTATTATGTGGGGCGATTCCCTGCCAACCCGTTCGGGTTGTCTTGTGTCTCTCCCTTTGTGTTGTTTAAAGAGCCAGTGGGGTTGCGCTGACCTAGGGTGTGGTGGGTGGGGGGCTAGTAGGATTAGAGTGAGATTTGGGTTAAAGAGTAGGGGGTAAGTTGTAGGGAGTTTCCTATATGTAGTCATATAGGTGTTTGTTTGGGGTATTTTAGGCCATCTGGCATTTAGCCAGTTGGTCCTAGGTCTCAGCTGGTGTGGAAGGCCGTGTTCAAGGACAGGCCACCCCCCCTGTTGTTTGCGATAGGGGGTGATCAGCGAGACAGTGTGAAGTGACTTTGTAGTGTTGCTGTCAGGTATAAGGTTCATAAGCAATGTTGCCAGTGTTATAAGCAACATTGTTGGTGTGTTGGGGTGGGGATGTGGGTGTTGGTACGCTCTGGTGCCACCATAGTGCTGGTTGGGTATCAGATTTTAGCCTGATTGTGGATTGTGTTATTAAGGTTGGAGTTGTTTTTCCTTAGTATGGAGTATGAGGATGTTGAAGGTGTGGGTGATGGAGAATGTGGTTGAGGTCGTCTGGACTGGTGTTGGGGTGGGGATTTCTGTGGGGGTGCGGGGCTGGGGGGGATGTTGATGGTGTTAACTAAATCTATGTTTTTTTGGGGGGGGAAGGGGGGGGGGAAATACCAGTCCTTCAGTTTGTGGTTTTTTCCTGGTTGCTTCTTTCGGCTGGGGTTGTTGTTGTTGTAGGGTTGTCCATCTGCGATGAGTTGGTTTGGTTGATCTTGGTCTGGTTTCTTGTGTCGTATGGCCGGCGGGACGGTTCTGAGCATGATGCTTGCCTGTATTGGTTTGCGTTGTTGCGCCGCTTCTGTTGTATCTTTTTCTTCTGTACCGTTGTCCAGCTGTTTGCTGCTGTTTCCTTGTGGTTGGGGCTGTCACTTGGTGGGTTTGTCGGTTTCCATTCTGGCGGGAGGTCGAGTTCAAGGTTCTTTAGTAGTTGCAGGGCCTCAGGTATGTTGGTAGCCATGTGTTGTGTTGTGTTCGTTGTTACAATGAGGCGGAAGGGGAAGCCCCATCGGTATTTGATCCCTGCTTGTTGGAGACGCTGGGTGCATGGGCGCAGGCTTTTCCTCCGGTTTAGGGTATCCTGAGATAGGTCCTGTAGGGCCAGAATGGGGGTTTCTCCATATCGAAGGTTGCTTGAGTTTCTGAGTTGGTACCATATCTCTTCCTTCTTTTGGTAGCGTGTGAAGCATACAATGATGTCTCTTGGGGGGGCGCTGGGTTTTGGCATAGGTTTTAGGGCTCTGTGAGCCCTCTCCAAGTCATCTGCCTCAAGTTTCAGGCTTGGGATTGTGTTTTTCAGCCAGCGTATAATTAGGTCTGCTGGGCTTTCCTCCTCTGTTTTTTCAGGAAAGTTGCGGAAGCGGATGTTACAACGTCTATTGCGGTCTTCAAGGTCGGCTTGCTTAATTTTCATCTCGTTGTGTTCTGCTTCCATTTGGTTTACCAGTTCGTCCAGTTTCTTGTTCACACGTGCATTCTCCTCCTGGTATTGTTCTATTATTCTTTCTTGCATTTGGTTCTTGTTCTCTAGAGCTTCCACTTTGGAGGTTAGATTGTTGATTAGTACCTGCATGGGAGCCATTGTGGCCTTCAGTGTTTCTTCTAATCGTGCTTCCATTTCCCTCAGATCTCGTTTCGTTATTGGGTGGTCATCATCTTGAAGGGGAGTTTCCATCTTAGCATTGTTTGCCATCTCCCTGGTTGGTGTCATCTCGGTCTCCCTGATGGTTTTGGTTTGAGGTTGGCTTGGCATCCTCTTGGGGTTGGGCGTGTGATGGTTAGGAGTTGTGGCAGTGGTGATTCCTGGGTATTGTTGGGTTGCTGAGCTGATCAGGCTTTGTTGGCTGGTGGCTTTTACAGAGCGTTTGAATTAGGTGGTCATTTGTGTCACTTCTAGCCTGTGTTTTAAGAACTTCTCTAGGGCTTCTGTAGATGCCTCAGCAGTGCCGCCGAGGCGGGGGGGGGGGGGACAGGTAGGCAGAGATGGGTAGACTAATGGTCAGACAGTTCATATAAAGGGAAGGGGGTTAGCAGGTAGAGATGCAAGAGATTAGAGGGTATATGTTTAATTTTCCTCCATTTTTAATTACTTTCCCACAAACAAAAAATAACAACAATAACCAGGGGAAAATATTATTCTTAAGAAAAACAAATCAAACAAAACCATACAATTACTTTTTATTCTCCAAATGGGTATATGGAGGAAATTTTTGTTTTAAAAGAGAGTGGTGGTCGTAGCTGGGGGCGAAAGATTCCCCCCTCAAGAACAAGCCAACGAGAGCTTTAAAAAGAGAGAGAAAAGAAGAATAACTGTATGGCTCTGCTCTGTCTTTTAAAAAATAATAATACTATTTCCCCCCAACCACCGCCACCACTCTCCGTCTGCAAAAAAGCAACCAAAAATGTACGGGTAAAAGATAAAAATGAGAATTAAAGGTAAAAAAAAAAAGGGGGGGTTGTCTTTAGATAGAGCTTTTTATTTTTTTTAAAAAAAATGAGTAAAGTATAGGTAAAAGAGGGTAGGTAAAAGAGAGTGGAAAGTCTGGGGCGAAGTGGCAGTCCCAGGAAATGGCCTGTGATGGTTCAGGGCTGTTTTCTGGGTACTGCCATTTTAAATCTTAAGAGGGGAGTTTGAGGTGGAAATAAAATGAGGTTTAAATTGAGGATGTGTGTGTGGAAAAGTGTGTCTTTAAATAGTGAGTAGAAAAGATAGAAATAAAAGTAAAGATTCAAATAAAGGGTGGCTGCAGCAGCAGTGGCCCCTCTTTTAAAAAGAAAAATGGTAAAAGTAGGTATATGGGGGGGAGGGATAAGAAAGATGTATATATATATTTTCTTTAAAGGGAGGGAGGGAGGAAGGGGTTAAAAAAAGGGGGAGTTTTAAAAAAAGGGGGGGAAGGTTGTTTTTTCTTTTCTGTGGTCTCCTTTGTTATGCAGCTTCTCTGTTTTTTCCTTGCGGCTGGAGCTCCCGGTAGGGCTCAGCCACGTGCGTTTTTTTTTCCTTTGCTTCCCCGAAGTTCACCGTGCTCACCTACCTCTCCTCTGCTTTCCCGTCGGCAGAGATGGGGGCAGCAACGGTAAATTTGGGGCTCCTTTTTCTTTCTTTCTTTTTCTTCCTCTCTCTCCCTTTCTTTCTCCCTCTTTGCGTTAGCTCCACTGTCCTCCTGGTTTTGGAGCTCCTCTCGGCTGTTGGGGGGGGTCGGGTGCCTTTCTGGCTCAATCTCAGTCGTGGGGGGGGGTGTTTTGGCTCCTTTGATAGATGCCCGGGCACCCCCAATTCCTCTCCGTTGGCAGTGCTGGCAGCAGCAGTCCTGGGGGGTCCGGGAATCGGTCACCAGAGCCTTTTACTCTGGCTGGCTTCAGGAGCTCTTTTCTTCTGCTGCTGCTGCCATGCTGCCTCGCCGGAAGTCCCAGGGAGTTCCAAAGTTGAACGCTGTGCCGCATGAAGGACTTTCCTGGCCCAGCTGCTTCTGGGGGCAGGGGCAGGGGGGAGGCGCTGTAGGGCAGCAGCTGGTCTGCTGTGCCTTTCCCCCCAGACCTGTGTTCCTGGTCCTCTGTGCCCCACTCCATTTGGGGGTGCCCCTCCTCCTCTGCTTGCTGGAGTAGCTGCCCCCAGTTTCCTCCTGTGCAGAGAAAGACCTGCACAGGACTAGGGTGTTCTAAGAGGCTGCGTGGAGCAGTGGTTAGAGCAGAGCTTTCCCCATAAGTGTGTCCTCTTTCCCTGTCTCCCCCCTTCTGGGATGCAGGGCGTGGGGGGGGGCCCTGCTTGCCCCTGTGCTTTGTCACCTGCACCCTGGCGCAGCCCATGGGCAACCTTCCTGCCCCCTGGCCTCCTCTTCCGCCCCTCCTGGCATCGCTGGCACAGAGTCCTTGTCCCAAAGAGGCCAGTGTTGTGCTTGGGGGGCTGGCTTACAGACCCTTCCGGCTGTTCCTCTGGGCAGCCCGGGACCCTAAAGGAGGCTGTTAGAGGGCAGGGAGGCTGTGCCCCCCCCGGGGTCATGGAGGACTCCGCAGGAAAGGGGCAAAGCCTTTGCCCAGAGCTCAGAGCAGGCGGACGTCCACAAAGCAAAACAGGAGAAGCGGGTAAATAGTTTCAGTCAAGCCCTACCTAATCTGGGCAGATTTCGTCAAGACCACCTCTCTCTTTTTATCATGGGAAAAGTGGCAGAATCAGCATAGATAAAGGCCATCAGATGTGCTGATGAGCAGCTGAGGTCACCCCTTGGCATCCCATGCAGCCTTTGCCAACCTGGCAGCACCTCCAGAGAATAAAAAAATTGGAGAGTTGGAAGGGACCCCTGGGGGTCATCCAGCCCAACCCCCTGCAAGGCAGGAATCTCAGCTAAAGCATCCAGGACAGGCAACCATTCGACCTCTGCTTAAAAACCTCCAAGGAAACCACAATCTCCAGAGGGAGACTCTTCCACTGCCAAACAGCTCTGGCTATCAGAAAGGTTTTTTGTATGTTTAGTTGGAATTTCCTTGTCACTTGAAGCCATGGGTTCAAGTCCTCCCTCCAGAGCAGGAGAAAACAAGCTTGCTCCCTCTCCCATTTGAGACATTTGAAGACGACTCTCCTATCTCCTCTCAGTCTCCTCTTTTCCAGGCTAAACATACCCAACACCTTCAACCGTTCCTCATCAGGCTTGGCTTCTAAACCCTTGATCATTTGAGTCACCCTCCTCTGCACGCCTTCCAGCCTCTCAATATCCCATCTTCCTAAAAACTTTTTAATTCTTTTCCTGTATGTCTTTCTGGTTTGATATTGATGCAACCTGCCGTGGTAGATTTCTACAATACAGTGGTGTAATACATCTTTTGAAAAGCAAGATAAATATAACTTTTTAATGTGTTGTTTTGCGCTTGCCTGTTGTTGCAAACCGCTGTGATATCTTTCCGGGAAGCAGTGGTATATAAGTATTTTTATAAATAGCAGAACAGAGCCCAGCTTTCTGCTCTGCCCTCCGCTCACCAAACTGCCCCCCCCCCTTTTCCCTCTGCAGAGCGTCTTGTTTACGACGTCCGGCAGAAGTGCAGGAACATTGAAGGTGAGCCTTGCTGCCTCGGCTGCACAGAAGCGGGAGGGGCGCATGCATGGGGGGGCGCTTTTCCACGTCCGCTTTCAGCGCTTTCCTTCAAGAGATGCTGGCCCCGGAAGCCGTAGGGTCCTAGGGGGGTGAGGAGAGTCCGGCCTCCCCCCGCCTAATAAGTGGCAGTCACTCAGTGCGGAGGGTCTTTTGTGCCCCCCCCCTTGCAGCTGCCAGCTCCGTCCGGTCCAGCAGGAGGGGCCGTAATGTTCCGGGTCCGGTCCAGAGGTTGCTGGGTCTGCCTTTGGAAGAGGGGGAGCAATGCAGATAGGTACAAAGGGAGGTGGGCAGTAGGAATAGCAAGGTGGGGGGAGGCCAGGGGGCAGCTCCCATCTCCCTCCCCTTGCCCCCCCTAACCCTTCTCCCATTGTTTCCCCCCCCCCCCAGATATCTGCATCTCCTGTGGGAGCCTCAATGTCACCCTGGAGCACCCTCTCTTCAACGGAGGCATGTGCCAAAACTGCAAGGTAAGCCTTAGAAGCATAGAATCATAGAATCATAGAGTTGGAAGAGACCACAAGGGCCATCGAGTCCAACCCCCTGCCAAGCCGGAAACACCATCAGAGCACTCCTGACATATGGTTGTCAAGCCTCTGCTTAAAGACCTCCAAAGTAGGAGACTCCACCACACTCCTTGGCAGCCTTGAGGTGCCAGAATGCAAATAGGTAAAGGTAAAGGGACCCCTGACCGTTAGGTCCAGTCATGACCGACTCTAGGGTTGCGGCGCTCATCTCGCTTTATTGGCCGAGGGAGCCGGCGTACAGCTTCCGGGTCATGTGGCCAGCAGGACTAAGCTGCTTCTGGCGAACCAGAGCAGCGCACGGAAACGCCGTTTACCTTCCCGCCGGAGCGGTACCTATTTATCTACTTGCACTTTGAGGTGCTTTGGAACTGCTAGGTTGGCAGGAGCAGGGACCGAGCAACGGGAGCTCACTCCGTGACGGGGATTCGAACCGCTGACCTTCTGATCGGCAAGCCCTAGGCTCTGTGGTTTAACCCACAGTGCCACCCGCGTCCCTGAATGCAAATACAAGCCCTGCAAATAATGGAAATCTTGTCATCGCCTGCAGGGAAGAGGCAGCAAGTGGGTTGCTTGGGGGGGGGGTGGCAGGAGCCCCTAGGGGAGAAGGAGACTTCTGCCACGGCAATGCTCCTTACGGGGTCCTCACTGCGGGATCACATTCATCCAGTGCTTTACCAACTGCACTGGCTCCCGGTGGAGTCCAGGGTCAGGTTTAAGGTGCTGGTTTTGACCTTTAAAACCCTATGTGGCCTAGGACCCACATACATACGGGACCGCCTCTCCTGGTATGCCCCATGGAGGACCTTAAGATCCACAAATGACAACATTTTGGAGGTCCCAAGTCACAAGGACATTAGATTGGTCTCAGCTAGGGGCAGGGCCTTTTCAGTACTGGGCCCGACATGGTGGAACGCTCTGTCCCAAGAGACCAGGGCCCTGTGGGACTTGACATCTTTCCGCAGGGCTTGCAAGACAGAGCTGTTCTGCCTGGCCTTTGGTTTGGACTCAGTCTGATCCTTATGTTTCCCTCCCCTTATGGTTTTGATCTGTGGGCTACTTTTAAAATGAGGCTGCATTTTAAATTGCATTTTAACCTGCATTTTAAATTGGGGCTTTCCCCCCCTTCTCTTTTCCCCCTATTATGTTTTTACTGGGATTTTATTGGTGTTAGCCGCCCTGAGCCCAGCTCTGGCTGGGGAGGGCGGGGTATAAATAAAATTTTTTATTATTATTATTATTCTCTGCCTGCGCCCCACCTATAAGGGGGCAGCCAGCGCCTTTCCTGTTAGTGTGTTGCAAAGGTCATGGAGCCGTAGAATTGTGGAGTTCGGTGGGACCCTGAGGGCCATCTAGCTCAACCCCCTGCGAGGCAACAATCGCAGCTGACCGTCGGCGCCAAGAAGGCCCCCTCACTCCTCTCTTCTCTCTCCTCTTGTCCCCCCCCAACAGAACTGCTTTTTGGAATGCGCTTACCAGTATGACGACGACGGCTACCAGTCCTACTGCACCATCTGTTGTGGGGGCCGCGAAGTCCTCATGTGTGGCAACAACAACTGCTGCAGGTGAGCCAAAGGACGGGGGGAGGTCTAAGGGGGAGGGGTCCACACCTGTCTGCTCCCCCCCCCCCCGCTGGTGGCCCTCCCTAAGGCCAGGGGACCCACTAGAAGACACCTCCCATTGCCTCAGCCAGTGGGGCAAGGTATTATTACACCGTGAGATCCAGCTCCGAGGGGCTTTTGGCGGTTCCCTCCCTGCGAGTAGTGAGATTACAGGCAAGCTTCCCTCAACAGGGATGTCTTCAGATGTTTTAAAAGTAGGAGAGTTGTTTATTTCCTTCACATCTGAAGGGAGGGTGTTCCACAGGGTGGGTGCCACTCCCGAGAAGGCCCTCTGCCTGGTTCCCTGTAGCTTCACTTCTTGCAGTGAGGGAACCGCCAGAAGGCCCTTGGTGCTGGACTTCAGCGTCTGGGCAGAACGATGGGGATGGAGACGCTCCTTCAGGTATACTGGGCCTTTGAGGCCGTTTAGGGCTTTAAAGGTTGGCACCAACACTTTGGATTGTGCTCGGAAATGTCCTGGGAGCCAGTGTAGGTCTTTCAGGACTGATGTTATATGGTCTTGGCAGCCGCTCCCAGTCACCAGTCTAGCTGCCGCATTCTGGACTAGTTGTAGTTTCCGGGTCACCTTAAAGGTAGCCCCACGTATAGTGCGTTGCAGTAGTCCAAGTGGGAGATAACCAGAGCATGTACCACTCTAGCGAGAGGTAGTCTCATCCTGCGTACCAGATGGAGCTGATAGACAGCTGCCCTGGACACAGAATTAACCTGCGCCTCCATGGACAGCTGTGAGTCCAGAATGACTCCCAGGCTGCGCACCTGGTCCTTCAGGGGCACAGTGACCACGCAGAAGCAGGCTGGGAACCAGACCGCAAGAAGCGCTTGCTGGGCTAGCCCCATGGCCCAAGCAGACGCCCCAGAGGGAAAGCCACAGGCAGGATCCGAGCCCAAGAGCAACACTCTCCTCCTGCCGTTTTCAGCAGCTGGAATTCAGAAACATTATTCACTCTGACTATGGAGCCAGAGCAGAGCCATCCTGGTTGGAGCCATCAATAGCCCTCTCCTCCTCCTCCTCCTCCTCCTCCTCCCTCCTCCATGAATTTGTCCCCTCCTCTTTGAAATCCATCCAAGCTGGGAGTCCATCGCTTCCTCATGTGGGAGGGAGTTCCACAGTTTAACGAGGCGCTGCGTGAAGAAGGGCTTTCTCTTATTTGCCCCGATTCTTCCAACATTCAGGCTAGGGATAAGGAAAGATTCACCCAGCAGTTGGGTCTGGGTTGGCCTAGGCCTGGGAGGGACCCCTGCCAGTCAGTGCCAGGGTGATCCCACAGGCAGTGGAGGGGGGCAGGGGGGGTTAGACTGCCAGAGTCAGGAATCCCTCCCTCCCTCCCTCGTCCTGCTGGGCCGGAGTGCTGACGGCTGGACTCTGCCCCCAGGTGCTTTTGCGTGGAGTGCGTGGACTTGCTGGTGGGCCCTGGCGCTGCCCAGGCAGCCATCAAGGAAGACCCCTGGAACTGCTACATGTGCGGCCACAAAGGCATCTACGGCCTGCTCCGGCGGCGGGAAGACTGGCCCTCACGCCTCCAGATGTTTTTCGCCAACAACCACGACCAAGAGTTTGTAAGTTCAGGGCGGGGTGGGGGGTGGGAAAGGCGGGTCTTGGGTGCCCTTTTGCCAGGGCGGTTCAGGAGGCGGCAGGAGACACCTCGGCCCTTGCCCTCTGCCGTGGCCTCTGGGGAGCCGCTTGTCTTGCCCGGCCAGTGGCCCTGTGCCTGAGCACAAGAGGGGACTTATTCCGTGGTCATGCTCAAGGCAGGGAAGCCACACAAGGGGAGCCCCAGGCCTATAAATTGCATGAGATTCTGTTGTTATTATTACTATTATTGTTGTTGTTATTATTATTATTATTATTATTTTATTTACTTTAATTTAATTATTGATTGATTGAATTTATACACTGCCCTATATATACTCAGAGGTCTCATGGCCGTTAAATGCTTGTAGAATGGCATTCCATCGCCTTAGCTATATACATATGTAGAAATCCAGTTGCATTCTCTGGGAACGGACACCCTGAATTTGGGCTGGGCAAGATCTGGTTTTCAGCATTGCAGTATATCACCAGCTAAACATGGCAATAGAGTGGTACCTTGGTTCTCAGACTTAATCCGTTCCAGAAGTCTGTTCCAAAACCAAAGCGTTCCAAAACCAAGGCGTGCTTTCCCATAGGAATGTATGCTAAATGGATCAATCCGTTCCAGACTCTGAAAAACAACCCCTAAAACAGCACTTTAACTTGATTTTCACTATCTAACGAGACCATTGATCCATAAAATGAAAGCAATAAACAATGTACTGCAGTCACACAATCGATCAATCAGTAGCTGAACTGGGTTCCACACAGTCACAAAAACAAAACAAAAAGAGCCACAAAAACGCAAAATAAATAGTAAAAACAGACAGACCTCAGTGTAACACTCAAAATGGAGCACGTTTGGCTTCTGAAAAAAGTTCACAAACTGGAGCACTTGGAACTTTGGGTTTCAAGTTGTTTGAGTACCAAGGCGTTTGAGAACCAAGGTACTGGATATATCCTGATGTCCAAAAGAAGCATGGAGCTATGTAGAGGCATTTGTTGGCTTGCAAGATCTCCGTTGACCCCATGAGATCTCCCATGAGATCTTGCACGACCTTCCCTCCACTGGGGGAATTCCAGGGGTCTTGACTTTGCACGCAAATCCCCGGGACACCCCCCCCCCCCCGCCTGAGTTGCCGGCCTGCTGTCCTGTCACACACACACACACCCGCCTTCCTCTCTCGCCCACCCCAACGCCGTCTCTCTTTGCATCTTGGCAGGACCCACCAAAGGTTTACCCGCCAGTCCCTGCCGAGAAGAGGAAGCCCATCCGGGTGCTCTCGCTCTTTGACGGCATTGCCACAGGTGAGACTGCCCCTCTACCGGAAGCGAGGGCCGTGTTGGGGTGCAGACACCCCCTTGCACAGCTGTGACTCCCCCCCTCCTCCCTCCAGGTCTCCTGGTGCTGAAGGACCTGGGCATCCAGGTGGACCGCTACATCGCCTCGGAGGTGTGCGAGGACTCCATCACGGTTGGGATGGTGCGGCACCAGGGCAAGATCATGTATGTTGGGGACGTCCGCAATGTCACGCAGAAACACGTACGTGGAGCTCTGGGGAGGGGGGGAGGGCGGCTTCCCCTCCCTCTGTGTCGCTGGCCCAGGACCCCAGCCCCAGGGGGCGCCCCTCCCGCCTCTGACGCTCCCGCCTCCTTCCGCACTGCAGATACAGGAGTGGGGGCCCTTCGACCTGGTGATTGGAGGCAGCCCCTGCAACGACCTCTCCATCGTCAACCCCGCCAGGAAAGGCCTTTACGGTAGGTGCCCCCCCCCCATCCCGGTCCCTGCCGGGGCTCACGCGGTCAAACAATCGCCAGGTTTGGTCATCGGGTCCAGGCTTTCCGAAACTCGGGTCTCCAGCTGTTTTTGGACTACAGTTCCCCTCCTCCCTCATCATTGAAAGACCTACACTGGCTTCCAGTACGTTTCCAAGCACAATTCAAAGTGTTGGTGCTGACCTTGAAAGCCCTAAACGGCCTCAGCCCAGTACACCTGAAGGAGCGTCTCCACCCCGGACACCTGGGTCCAGTGCCGAGGGCCTTCTGGGGGTTCCCTCGCTGTGAGATGCCAAGTTACAAGGAACCAGGCAGAGGGCCTTCTCGGTGGTGGCGCCTGCCCTGTGGAACGCCCTCCCATCAGATGACAAGGAATAAACTATCTGACTTTTAGAAGTTATCTGAAGGCAGCCCTGTTTAGGGAAGTTTTTAATGTTTGAAGTTTTACAGTGGTACCTCTGGTCGCAAATGGGATCCGTTCCGGAGGCCCATTCGCAACCTGCACCTGTGCATGCGCAGATTGAGATTTGCTGCTTCTGTGCATGCGCGTGACGTCATTTTGCACTTCTGCACATGCGCCAGCGGCGAAACCCGGAAGTAACCCTTTCCGCTACTTCTAGGTCGCCGCGGGACGCAATCTGAAAACGCGCAACCTGAAGCAAAAGTAACATGAGGCTACCAGACTTTTGGAAGACATCTGAAGGCAGCCCTGTTTAGGGAAGCTTTTAATGTTTTAACAGACCACTGTATTTTAATACTGTGTTGGAAGCCGCCCAGAGTGGCTGGGGAAACCCAGCCAGATGGGCGGGGTATAAAGAATAAATTCTATTCTATTCTATTCTATTCTATTCTATTCTATTCTATTCTGTTGGTCCTACTCGCTAGGGATGATGGGAGTTGTGGTCCAAAAACAGCTGGAGACCCAAGTTGAGGAAGGCCTGATCTAGTCCAACGGCCTGCAATGCAGGAATCTCGGCTAGAGCATCCATGACAGGTGGCCCTCCAACCTCTGCTTGGAAACCTCCAAGGAAGGAGAATTCACCACCTCCCAAGGGAGACCGATCCACTATTGAACAGCTCTTGCTGTCAGAAAGTTCTTCCTGATGTTTAGTTGAAATCTCCTTTCTGGTTACTTGAAGGCATGGGTTCGAGTCCTCCCCTCCAGAGCAGGAGAAAACAAGCTAGTTCACTTTTCCATTTGATGGCATTTGACATATCTTCTCCAGGATAAACATTCCCAACTACCTCAAAGCCGTTTAAATCATCTGTGTCACTGATAGCTGTGACCCCAGGGTTAGGGTCTTCCTTTGTCTAGTGATGGTGGCGCTGTGGTCTAAACCACTGAGCCTCTTGGGCTTGCCGATCAGAAGGTCAGCGGTTCGAATCCCCGCGATGGGGTGAGCTCCTGTTGCTCTGTCCCAGCTCCTGCCAACCTAGCAGTTCAAAAGCATGCCAGTGCAAGTAGATAAATAGGTACCATTGCGACGGGAAGGTAAACTGCATTTGCATGCACTCTGGCTTGCGTCACAGTGCCCTGTTGCGGCAGAAACTGTTTAGTCCTGCTGTCCACATGACCCGGAATACTGTCTGTGGACAAACGCCGGCTCCCTCGGCCTGAAAGCGAGATGAGCACCGCAACCCCATAGTGCCTTTGACTGGACCTAACCGCCCCAGGGTCCTTTACCTTCCCTTCCCTTGCCTAGGGGGCTGGAGAAGGGGATTTCCCCGCGCCCTTAATCGCCCTGGAGTGTGGGGCCAGAAGGGCTTGCCAAGGGAGCTTTTGTGTTTTGTGGGCTGGTCTTGGGTTTGCGCCCCCGTTCATGGCGGTCTTCCTCCCCTCCCACCCCAGAGGGCACGGGCCGACTCTTCTTTGAGTTCTACCGGCTGCTGCACGAGGCCCGGCCCAAGGAGGGAGACGAGCGGCCCTTTTTCTGGCTCTTTGAGAACGTGGTGGCGATGGGCGTCAGCGACAAGAGAGACATCTCTCGCTTCCTGGAGGTGAGAGGGTGGGCAGCGGGTGGGTGGCAGGCAGCGCTCTTTCCTCCTTGCCCGCCCTCCGAAAGTTCCTGAATCTCCCTGGGCGGGAGAGGGAGGAGCAGCCTGGGGGAACGTGCCGGATCCGAGCCAAAGCAGCCAGAACAGGACCAAAGGCACCACCTGCCTGCGACTCTGCTGTGTTCCAGGTGCAGGGAGTTCCTCCTGCCACCAGAGGGCACCTGAGTGTTTCCAGGGCTCATCTTGCATATGCCAGTGCTTAAAAAGCAGCCTTGCCTAGCGGTTATAGTGGCAGAGCACCAGGTTCAAATCCCCCACTCTTCCAGGAAACGCTCAGCCGCTGGCTCTCAGCCTGTCCTACCTGGCAGGGTTGTGGGGATTAAATGAGGAGGGGCTCCTTGCAGGGAAATTGGGGTCTCAATGTTGACCTCCTGTCATCCCTGTCTATTGTCCCTGCTGGCTGTCGGGGTTTTGGGAAGGGGGCAGCTTCTGAGGGAGGGGGCAACATCTGGCAGCCTCTCTCTCTTCTAAGTGAATCCAGAATGTTAGCCCCCCAGGGGTGAACACAACAGCCAGGTCAGAAATGAGGCTGAGAAGTTGAATGATCTGTTCCAGGATTGAATCAGGGTGAGGTTGGCAGACAGGGCCAGGGGTCAGCAAACTTTTTCAACAGGGGGCTGGTCCACTGTCCCTCAGACCTTGTGGGGGGCCGGACTATATTTTGAAAAAGAAAAAAAATGAACAAATTTCTATGCCCCACAAATAACCCAGAGATGCATTTTAAATAAAAGCACACATTCTACTCATGTAAAAACACACTGATTCCCGGACCGTCTGGGGGCTGGATTGAGAAGGCGATTGGGCCAGATCCGGCCCCCGGGCCTTAGGTTGCCTACCCATGATCAGGGCATTGAATGAATGAATAAAATCTTTATTGCTGAAAGCAATAAGCCGTCACAATTAGTCACAATGCATAGAATACAAATAATTGATTTAAAACTGAACAACAGCAGCAACAGCAGCAAAGCAAACATACAAAAATGCGAAAATCACACCTGCACAAGTTAAGCACTCCATTTCTCTCGCTCCCCCTTATGATACTTGTCTTGGTGCCCTGCTCTCAACTTACTTGCAGCCAAGGCAAATTTTGCACCTCTGCAGTAAGAAATACGTTCTTGCCAGCCAGCAAATAGAGATTTGCTGAAGGGGAGGTCGATTGGAAAGAGAGCAAAGGATGTAATATAGGATGTAATCTCAGGGATCCACAGAGAGGGAAGGGGCACCGAAGGTGGCCTTGTACACCCCCTGCGAGGCAGGAATCTCATTGGGTTCTAGATTAAACCGCAGGGCGCCTTCTGCTCAGTGAGGCCCTCCGGTGGGCAGGACAGGGCTGGCACAGGGGCATCAGAAGCTGCCTTCTACTGCACTGGCTGGCATCAGTGGCTTTCCAGAGCTTCAGGCCTGCCCTGGAGATGCCCGTTCTGCGGGCAAGGCGGGCGCTGCGCCACTGAGCTCTGCCCCTTCCACAAAGGCAGGGACAAGCCCTCGCCGGAAAGGTCTGGAGGGCCTGAGCCCCAAAGCGCAGCTCTGTCTTGGGGTGCCCTGCCCACCCCGTGACGCCTTCCTCCTGCCCTCTTCTCTCTCGGCTGCAGTCCAACCCGGTGATGATCGATGCCAAAGAGGTCTCGGCAGCGCACAGAGCCCGCTACTTCTGGGGGAACCTGCCCGGCATGAACAGGTTGGTCAGAGGTCTGGCGCCAGCACCCAGAAACCCGCCCGTGCCAAGGAAGCGGTGAGGTCCTGCCAGAACCCTGCCTGCGTTGGGACAGAGAGGAGGAAATAATAATAATAATAATAATAATAATAATAATAATAATAATAATGGAGGATTAAAACTTGAGCCCGCTTGCCAACTCCTCTGGCACACATATCTGTGAGGAGGGGGCTTGGGGGGGCGAAGGTGTGAGGCCGAGGAGGGGGGGGTCTTGCAGGGAGGGGCCTTGAGGCTCCCGGGATCCCTGTTCTGGGCTGATCAGCTGTCTGTTTCCCCTGCAGGCCGTTGGCTTCAACTGTGAATGATAAGTTGGAACTGCAGGAGTGTCTGGAGCATGGCAGGATAGCCAAGGTGAGTGCAGGGAATTGGGACCGGGAGGGGAAAGGGCCTCTAGTTGAGGAAGGAAGGAAGGAAGGAAGGCAGGAGTTGCCAAGTGGTCAGACCTCACAGGCAGGGAAGGCCACCCACCTGGATATAACAACAACAACAACAACAACAACAACTCTGGGCGGCTTCCAACAAAGATTAAAAATACATTAAAATGTCACACATTTAAAACTTCCCTGAACAGGGCTGCCTTCAGATGTCTTAAAAGTAGTGTCATTCTTTATCTCCTTGACATCTGCTGGAAGGGTGTTCCACAGGGCAGGTGCCACTACCGAGAAGGCCCTCTGCCTGGTTCCCTGTCGCTTGGCTTCTCGCAGGGAGGGAACCGCCAGAAGGCCCTCGGAGCTGGACGTCAGTGTCCGGGCAGAACGATGGGGGTGGAGACACTCCTTCAGGTATACTGGACCTTTGAGGCCGTTTAGGGCTTTAAAGGTCGGCCCCAACACTTTGTGTTGTGCTTTCAAAGAGAACCAGACCAGTTCCTGAAGGAGGAGAGGGCTGTGAGAGGCTCCAGCTCTGTCTCCACAGCCCAAGGCAGCCATGTGGCCCCTGGATCCCAATTCGAGGGCAGTGGTCCCTTGTGTCCGATTCCCACTTGCGGGTTTCCCTATGGAGCGCCTGCTTGGCCCCTGGGATAATTTGAAGGGCCTGATGAGAACAAGCCAAGGGTACCCTCTTCTGCTGAAGCTGCCAGTGTCCCCTGCAGTTGCTGGTCAGAGTTGGGGGCAACGGGAGTCCCCTGCTGAGGAAGGGCAGGGGGGTCAGGCAAAGCGGGGGCTGGGGGAGGCGAGGTGCCCGCTTCATTGGCTGGGACGGGGCAGGGTGGATGTCCCGCAGCCGCCCCCCCGGCTGACCTTTCCTCCGCCCTCTCTGCTCCCGCCCAGTTCAGCAAAGTGCGAACCATCACCACTCGCTCCAACTCCATCAAGCAAGGCAAAGACCAGCATTTCCCCGTCTTCATGAACGAGAAGGAAGACATTCTGTGGTGCACCGAGATGGAGAGGTGGGTGCCTGCCTTCCTGGCGAGGGGGGTGGGCTGGGTGGTGCTGGGTGCTCCTCCTTTCCCACTCGACTATTCTGTGCTGTGGGGCGAGAATGGGGGGCTGGCTGGCTGGAGTCCTGGCTCCCTGCACATGGGCATAGCTGTCAACGTTTCCCTTTTTTAAAGGGAAATCCCCTTATTCTGAATAGGGTTCCTCGCGAGAAAAGGGAAACGTTGGCAGCTATGCCTCCGGGGCCTGCTGCCACGCTGGTGCTGACTGCCGCCCCCCCCCCTTTCTTTCCCCGCAGGGTCTTTGGCTTCCCGGTCCACTACACCGACGTCTCAAACATGAGCCGCCTGGCGAGGCAGAGACTCCTGGGTCGCTCCTGGAGTGTGCCAGTGATCCGCCACCTCTTTGCCCCCCTGAAGGAGTACTTTGCCTGCGTCTAAAGAGACACCCGCCCTCGGAACTGGCAAAGCAGAGGAGGAGGAGGAGGAGGAGGCGTCTCAAACACAACCCCCCCCCCCGAACAGAAGAGAAGGGGCACCAGAGAGGAGGAGGAGGTGGTGGCTGGTGGGCAAGAGGGAGGGAGGGAGGGAGAGGACGGGCCCCCCCACCCACGGGAGGGTCTACCACCCGCCCATCCTCTCCCTGGGTCAAACCGCCCCAGACCAACCGACCGGCCCCCCTTTTCTGTTGGTGACCCTTCAATTTCCTGCTCTTTCTGGACGGCTTCGCCTCGTCCGATGGGTTTCCGCCTCTCCTCGGCTGAGCCCCGGGCACGGAGCCCGGCTGTCCGGGCGCCCACGGGCGTGTGCCCCCCCTGCCAGCCTCCGCAACGGAGGAGGAGAGCCCAGAGCTGAGCGGGCCTTGGGGCGACAGCTTCGCCCCTGCTCAGTCGAGGAGCACAAAGGGAGGTGCCGGGGGGGCCTCCTCACATCTACCAGCGCCATTCCTGCGGTGGAGGGTGGGGGCGCAGGCCCGGAAGCTGCCCGCCCCTCCCTCCCCGCCCCCTCCCACCCTGCCCCCCCTTCCCCACAGTATTTGGGTGCCTACCAGGCCGGAGACCTTGACCAGTCCAGCTCCTACAGCCGCTCTTACCTCTTGTTTACAGTTTATATATATGTGAGAGTTACGTGAGAGAAATGTCTATATATATATAAAAAAGGTACTGTTACTGCTGTACAACTGACTTTCAAAATGGTGCTTCTACATCAAGGGAGAGGGCACACCCGTGGCAGCTTAAGGGGGGGGCTCCGTGTGCTGGCCCCCGGGGGGGCTTCTCAGAAAGGGAGGGCAGGCGGGCTAGGAAGGGCAGGTGCCGCTCTCTGCCCTGGGTGTCATGCAATAATGCTTTCCCCCCTGCAAAAGGCAACCCTCAGGCCCACCCTCTGCAGTGTCCCAAATAGTGGCCCCCACGTAAACTGGTGCTTTCTCACAAGGGGGGGGGCCCTGGGTGTCCTCCCCAGCGGGCAGACCGGGCGCTCAACTCAGCTGAGGTCTTTCTTTCCCCCCATTTCTGCCCCTGGAACCGCAGGCTCAGCAGTGGGGGGGGGTCCGTGAGGGGAGGGAGGTAGATAAAGGGGGTGCCCTTTGGCGCCCGCCCCTCCCCATTTCTCCGCAAGCACGGGAGGCGTTTGGGGGGGTCCATGCCGCTGCTGCCCCCTTCCACCCGCGGCTGATGTGAACGGCAGGGCTCCTGTTTTGCTTGAACAGGCTCCGGCTGTGCTACCCGTCCCCCGCCCCCGGCTGGCCCCCCAACCCACCCTTTGCAAGGCCCCCCCACCTCCAAATACAGGGTTGAGGGGCAGCTCCTCCCAGGGTCCTTGCGCAGAGGGCGGGGGGGGGGTTCCTGGGCTCTGCCTCCCTTGGCAATTGTGTGCACTTTAGTCCTTTGGGGCAGGGGGGTGCAGAGAGCGGCCAGCTTCGCCCTTCGCCCCCCCGGACGCCCCTTGGGGCACGGCCTGGGAGGCTGCTTCTCCCTTCCGCTTGTGGGGAGGGCTCCCAGCAGGGCCCGAAGCCCTTGGTGCTAACGGGGAGCCGGGTTGGGGGTCCCCTGCTGCCCCCGCCTCTGCCTCCCCCCCCCCGCCGTCTTCCCTGCGTTCATGGTGCTCTCGGAGGCAGCGGCTTGGTGCTGAGGCAACGCTCAGGAGCAGGGGGGCGGGTCTGCGGGAGACTGCTGGCCCCCCCCCACTTCTCCCCCCCCCCCAGCGGGTGAAGCAGTTGCAGCTGGCAGGGGTGCTCTCTGGTCTCGGTGCTAACCGGGGAGCAGGCAGGCAGGCGGGGGCCTCCTCTCCCTTCCCCTCAAACTGTGAAAGGTGCTGGGGTCTCGCTCAGGACCCGATGGGGAAGCCAAGGGAGGGGGGGCACGGGAGGGGGCTGTCTGGCAGGACCCGCTCCCAGCTGCCTCCCTGGCAGGTGGGCAGGCGGGCATCTCCCTCTCCAGCCCCCTCAGGCAGGTGGCACTTCGATGGCCCCCACCCATTGGCCACAAGGGGGTGGGAGAGGGAAGGAGGGGGCCGCCTTGGGGCTTATTTTAGTCTAACTTCTTTGGTGCTATGCGGGACGCCTGGGGCCCCCTCCCGGCCATGACCTGTCCCTTGGGGGGGCTTCCCACCCGGGCCACAGGGAGCCCACGGAGCGCTCCCAGCCCCTGACCAGGGAAGCTTATCTTGGCGGAGAATCGAAGGTGGGGAGGGGGCAGCGGACCCTCCCCACAGAGCCTTCCTTCCAGCGACTGTTGCTCAGTGGGGTGGGGGTGTGTGGGCTGGCCACCATTCCCAAATTCAGCAGCTAATAGCTGGATTCCCCAGTTGCTGCCCCCTCCCTTAGGTCTGCCTGGCAGACCTCTTTCTGAGCAGCCCAGCTTCATGGAACTCCCCCCACCCCAGACCCCTCCCCAAACTGGAAGTGGCCTCTCGGGAAAACCTCCTGTCTGTTTTGTCTTTTCAGCCCCCCAACTCCCCCCCCCCCCAGGCGTCCCGCTGTATTTGTCTTGGATCTGTTTTGCTGTCTGCTACAGAATCCACCTGCTTCCCCCTGGGGGGGGCGAGAGGAAGATGGGGGGGGGATGGGGGGTGGCTTCAGGGACTGGCTTGACTCTGGTCTCCTCTTGTGATAAAGAGCCCCCCCCCTCCCACCAGGTTGCAGAGCCCTAGACTGAAAAGCGGAGCAACCGGACTGCCCCCCCCCCTTGCCTGAATTCCTTTGTCGACCACAGAAGGATATGGGGGCAACTTAAGGTGCTAAAAAAAAATCCCTCTTTTATCACAAATCTCTATTGTTAACTTAAGTCTGCTGTCTGGACAATGACTGTTTTTTTTTGTTTTCTTGTAGTGGAGTTTTAAAAGAGCTCTATTATTTTACTCTTATATATTATTATTAAAAAAAAGAAAAAAAGGCATTTTAACTTTGTACTTGAAACCTTTAAGGAAAGATTTCATGTGTTTTAGCCTAGGCATTGAAGTAGCTGAGACGCTTTTACTGTTTGTGGGAAATCATGTATTCATGCTGAAGAAATAAATCTTGTCAAGACCCTGGGAAGAGCTCGGCCGCGTTCCCTGCTCTCCAGCCGTCGCTGCCGCCTTCCCGACATTCCATGCCGCTGACCGCCTCCCCGCCCCCCCCTGCACCCAGCAACACCCCCCCCTCACTTTACTTTTCTTTGCTAGGATGATTTTGGGATGCGCCATCCTTTCTGCCGCTTTCCCCCCCGCCGCCTCTCTCTCTTTTTTTTAGGGTTGCTTCTATATTTATTGACAAATAAATAATGTACATTTCAGAGTATGGTTCTGCTATGCCAGGGGTGGAAAGTGGGGTGGGGGGGGTGGGAGGCCCAGCTCTCCACCGCCGCCGGGCAGGCTGTTGTATCTCTGTGTAAGTATTGCTCGTGACATAGCTGTTTTATAAAAATAATTAAAAGGTCCATGGTGCCGCAGATGTTAGAAAGTCTGTCCGTTCCGCCTCCATCCCATCCTTTGCGTTTTTGGTTTTTTTTTTCCATTTGTGCCCAGGACACTCTGAGAAGGAAAGGCTCCTTTGCTGATGTACTTTGTGCTGGAGAACACTTGAATAAATGTTCTGTTTTGTGCAAAAAGGAAAAGCGAAAAAGCCCCGGAGCCTGTCTGCCGTCATGTGCTTTTTGTCGCCCTCGTGCTCCGAGCGTTCGTGGCAGCGGCAGGGTGGCTCTTGCTGGGAGGCTGGGGGCACAGGCAGGCCCCCCCAGGGGTCTCTCCTAGCAGAGAAGGCCACTCTCGCAAAAGGGTCAAGGGGATCCATCAGGCCACATGCTTCACACAGCTGTGGAGCCTGAGAATCCACTCCCTTCGGTCGCTGGCCGTGGGAACGCTGCCTTTGCACACCCAGAAGGAGGCAACTCTCCTTTTTTATGGGAACCGGCCGCTACTGCTGGTAAAACGCCTGTCTAAAGCAGGATCTACGTCTGACAACTTGCCCTTACCCAGCTGACATCAAAAGAATACCCAATTTCTACAGAGTTCTGTGTTATTTCATTACATATATGCGGTTGAGATTCCTGCAGGATCCTCGGGCAGCATTCAAAACCCACCAATTGGCCACTTGTGACCAAGTGAAGATGCCCAGGTGCCTGGTGTCTCCACCTGGTGGTGCCTGCCTGCCTGCGGATCCTTGGATCTTGCCCGTTTTCACACACAAGCAACACATCCTGTAGAAATCTAACCGTGCTATTTTATCTGCACAATCAGAATGAATTTCAGGATCCAAAAAGCCGTACTGAAAAATACAACTTTAGAGCCAACCAAATGGCAACTAGGCATTCCATTTTGGCGACGGTTCCCCTGGCACCTAACTGATATATCTCTTGAGTTTTTAACGCTGCCCTTGAGGTTCCTTCCAACTCTGATTCCATGCTTAATGTTTACTATTTAAGCAGAAGACAAAAGTGCCAGGTAACCACTATAATTCAAATACAGGTTGCATTTGGAAACGAGAGATTTCTGCCTGCTTTTCAGGCGTAATCTTGCCAGGCTTGGATGTAGTGCCAACTCCAAGCACTAAATCTGGGTGTAGCGGCAAGACGGTACCCGCATCTTGTTTATTATAGCTACAATTTATTTCACTGATTGCTCTTAGTTACTAATTTTTCTTTTAAGACAGCCCCCCCCCCCCAGTCTAGCACTCTTGAGACAAGGTCAGAGGTCCTGTGAAGGACCACCAGATCTGCGTGTGCCACTGGGCAAAAAGCACAGGTTCAAATTACACGACACATGGAGGTGGGGAGGGAGAAGGAAGGATGAGAAACAGTGATTCAAATGCATCTTTGGCTCCCCATAAAGTCACCTGGAAGCCATTTGATTTGATTGACACTTAGAAATCAAAACAATCCCATATAAGCCACACAATTCTCTCTCCACCCCCCCCAAAAAAAAAACCCAGAGAGGACTCCCACTCGACTGGGAAATTAGTCAATATGATAAAAGATGTGAGAATCGCTTTAAGGGCTTAATGGTCCTGGGAGAACAAGGAAGGTCTTATTCCCCTGGTGCCTCAGTGCTCAGCCCCCCTGCACAGCAAATGGCCCCCCTGCGCCACTGTAGGCACCCCGTGGCCCTGTCTGTGTTTCCCCTAGCACAGATTTAGGAGTGGTATCCTGCCATTCCGTATCTTCCCAGGGTGGCTTATGCAACATCAACCAAGATTCCAGTGACGGTAGCCAGAGTCGTGCTTTGTAACCACAAAAGTAGGGTTTGGTGGCAGCGAGATGCAGCCTCACGCCACCTTTACACACACCTTGACCTGCTGCCCAGGATCTGGGCCCCATAAGCCAGGGGTTGGCAACCCAAGGCCTGTGGGCCAGATCCAGCCCAATCGCCTTCTCGATCTGGCCCACGGATGGTCCAGGAATCAGTGTGTTTTTACTTGAGTAGAATGCATCCTTTTAATTAAAATGCATCTGGGTTATTTGTGGGGCATAGGAATTCGTTCATGGTTTTCCCCCCAAAAAATATAGTCCGGCCCCCCACAAGGTCTGAGAGACGGTGGACTGGCCCCCAGCTGAAAAAGGTTGCTGACCCCTGCCATAGGCCTTCAAGCAGAGGACTGTCTTCTGCAAACTAGGACACCCCACCAGCTTTCACAGCCTGGGAGGGGCAGCTGGGTGGTTTTCAGTAGACCCCAGCAAAGAGTTGTCCAGAAAAGGTGGAAGCTGCATGGAAACAAGATGTTTGAGAGAGAGAAGTTTCTCAACTTGTATCTCTCACACTCCTTGGGCACCCCAACACCAGGCTCTGACCCCCAAATGCTTGTCCTCTTGCCCTTCCCCAGGGGACCTGACTTCTCAGCCCAGGACTTCTGAGGCACCAACAAGGCGCACTCCAGGGAACATAGGATAGGATTAGAAAAAGAAGAGGCTGAGTGGGTCATTTGTGCAGCCTCTGAAGGGGCTTGCCTTCACTTCCTTAGGCAGAAATGTTCCCTGCTTATTTTGGGCAGTTTCTGCCCTATCCACAGTTTAAATCAATTTACTCTTTGCCAGTGCCGTGCATATATGCGGTTGTGTGCAAGTCAAATGCACATAAGAGGGGAGACACCTGAACTTGGAATATTTCCTGCTAAAAAGGGACAGCACACAGAGTGGCTAAGAATAAGAAAAAATATATAAGCTGCAACCACCACACTACGATTCAATGTGCCACTGAGGAATACAAGCTCTCTAACAGCCATGGGCCCCTTGGGCTTGGCAAATACACTGCTGGTGGGCAGGGGGAGGCTGGCACAGCCTCAGGAGACGGGCTGTCTGCATTGGTGTCCCTGAGTGGGAAAAGGAAGGGGATGCCCCTGCTTTCACTGGGCTGGGTTCAAGGTACTGCGAAGGGGGGAGGCTTACAGGGGGTGGGACACCCAAGAACTGCTGCTGCAGAAGAGGTCTTGCCAGCCAGCATCTAAGACCCAAGTTCTAGGATTCTGGGTTCCCTGCCAGAGAGGGCCCCGTCCAGCCCAGCATCCTCACCCCTTCATGAGACTCACAAGCAGAGCTCCAAGGCAACGGGTAGCTGGATGAAGGGCAGAAAGCTCCATAGCTGGGGGACAACCACCTAAAACATTTGTGGTCTCTCTGGGGCATGCAAACCCCTTTGTACTGGAGGCAGGCCTGGAGATCTGCTGGGCATCAGCTGTTGACAGCTTCACAAGGCACAGTCTGCACCAGATGAAGCAGACTCGAACCCATGGCTTCAAGTTACACAAAAGAAGATTCCAAGTAGACGTCAGGAAGAACTTTAGGACAGTAAGAGCTGCTCAGCAGTGGAACAGATGCCCTCAGAGGTGGTGGACTCCTTCCTTGGAGGTTTTTGAGCAGAGGTTGGATAGCCATCTGTCTTGGATGCTTTAGTTGAGATTCCTGCAGTGCAGGAGGCTGGACTAGATGACCCTTGGGGTCCTTTCCATGATTCTGGTCTGAGCTGTCCCACACTGAGAGTCCTGAGGTCAGACTGAAGGCTGTTGCTGTGGGCCTGGGTGGTCCCCAGAAAGAGGGAGGAGAGCATTCAGTGCCTGAAGGGCCAAATCCCCATTGCAATCCAGGCCCCTCTTCCAGCTGGGAGGCTGAGCCTCTAGAGGGTCCACTTCCTTTCAATCCTCTGCTTGTGCAACTGAAAGAGCAGCACCTCTGAGTAATCCAACTTGGGGCTCACCAGGCAGGACTTTCCACAGGCCGCCCAGTCCTGAAAAGCAGCCAAGCCCTTCGCTGTCCAAGGTACCAGCCAGGAGAAAAAATATTCTGTGGAAAGCGAGCAAGTAATCCAAGGCAGAGCTTCAGGCTGTCCCTACGTCACTCTCGCTGCATTCACCACTTGATTCTAAAATACTTTAAACAGATTAAAATTAGCTGAACTTGCTAGGCATCTGGGTCGGCCGGGTGTGGGCCTGCGCTTGCTTGCATGCATGCTACTTTCTACTGAAGGAGTGTTGGGAAACGGACTCCAAAAGTCACAGTTTCTTTGAAAGACATCACAACAAACAGGACTGATATTAGCAACTGAACCCCTGAGATTATTCTTGCTGACTCTCTAGCCCACCGCTGACTGGTTGACAAAGATCTGCAAAGCCCGCATTCAAAACTCTTGTGTGTATGAGCTGCCGCCTTCTCCTGGATGGCGAGGAATGTGGAGCGTTCGCTGACTCTCGGGCGACAGCAAGGCAAGGCGAGCATGCCATGAGCTCAGCCGCTGGGCGCACACTGGCAATGCCCGGTCCAGAATGTTCTAATGGAGATAAACCCCACCAACCCCTGAACTCCCATTCACACCTGCCTCTAAGTCGCCAAACGCTGGGCAGTCTGGCCACCTCACTGCCCAGAAGGAATGGTGTCAAAGGCCCAAAACATCACAACGGTGAGGGACTTAGGTGCCATGTGGGTGGCAAGAAAGGGAAAAAAGGACTGGCTGGGAGACTAGAACATCCCCTCTAGCCATAGTTTCTCTCTTAATCCCAGAAGTGTTAATTTAAAGTGGAACTGCAGTGTGGTCTATGACCCAGGAGGTGGTGCCCTGGCATCAGAATCAACGCCTAACATTTCTGCGCTGCCATGCTATCTTGGAGACACCTTCCTGAGCCTCACCCTTTTCCTCTCGGGAGGCTGCATTCCCCAACCCCGTTCCCTGCCCCATAAGCTCATCTCTGGCACCAGATGCCCAGCCCAATCAAAGTGCCCCAAGCGGTTATTTCCTTTTTATTCCTTAAGCTTAAATTCTGATTATCGTTCCTCTTACTGGCCCCTGCACCTTCCTCCTCTCGGGCATTCCTATGGCACACCTCCAGCTCCTCAACTGCATCACGGGACTACGGTTGTCCTCCTTGCACACTCATGATACTGCACACAACCACCTCAGCTCTGTGGCCTGCTGCATATTTATTTCAACAGATTGTTAGCCTGCCTGCCTTAAAAATAGTTCAAGACCGCTGTCAACATTGCTAGGAAAGCTGTCATCAAAATTAAATTATGATTCTGTGAGGGGGAAACCAGTGAGCAGAGAGCAGAGAGAGCCACCCTTTGACACCGCTGCAACCATGTCCATTAGACAAGCCATTCTAGGCTCCCAGCATCATCCTAAGGCAAAGAAACCCCATTTTCTGAAACTCATAAATTCACCCAAAAAAGCCAAATAAATGGTTTTATTTCATTCCAAAAGGGAAAAAAAACTGTGATCCGGGGATGGAGGGGAGGGGACCTGACTCATGGCATGAATGGAACAGGGATGTCCTAGTGCTCAAGATGCGCCCTCACATACTTTGGATACCCATCCCAATTGCTAAACTGGGTGTTATCAGTCCTGGCAAAGGGATCAGACTAAGGTGTTACCAGAATCACAATACCCAGCTGGAAAGCCCCTTCCCTAGAGGGGAATGAGACCAAATTAATGAGAACAAATAAATGGCGTTAACCAAGTTGTAACGACAAAAGGACACATAGATACTTCTGCCAGTGTGAGACAGATGTTGCCACAATGCATGACTGACGGATGATGTCACACGTGCACAACATGCGTGTGACACCTTATGGAGCACCGGCACTCTAGGCTCATCAGCCGGACCGTGCCAGAGTGCCCGAGTTTCAGCCCTCCAGTGCGAACCTGCAGGTGAGCACAGTGTGCCTTCCCTTCGGACAGAAAGACACTCTGGACTTGTCAACAGCATTGTGCCGTGCCAGAGATGCAGCCCTTCGGCACAGCCCTGCTGATGAGCCCAGAGCACCTTTCTGTCCAGAGGAGAAGGCACACTGTGCTCACCAGCAGGGTTGCACTGGAGGGCTGGATCTGTGGCATGATTGCACCGATGAGCCCAGAGCGCCGGTGCTCTGTATGGTGTCACACATGTGGCAACATTGATGAGCTGGATGCCATTGTCCAAAAAGAGAGGAGACACCCAGAGAAGTAGAACAGCACATTGTGTTGCTGACACTTACAGATCTTCTTCTTCTTTGGCGATCCCTCATAGCCGAGGAAGATTGTCTTCCATGAACACCGTCTTAACAGTGAGTCCGTAAGTGACTGTGGAGGCCAATTCTGGATCCACATGTCCTTCCACAGTGGGGACATTGGTTTTTGGGCGGGAGTTGATCACGGTGTGGATTTGCTACGCGTGCCTTCCTCTGAGCATGTTTCTCCCTTTCGTCCTGAGTTCGAGTGTCTTCAAAGCCCATGACACCTTTGGTAACAGCTGTTCTCCAACTGGAGCGATCGCAGGCCAGTGTTTCCCAGTTGTCGGTGTTTATACTACATTTCTTTAGATTTCCCTTGAGAGAGTCTTTAAACCTCTTTTGTTGACCACCAGCATTACACTTTCCATTTTTAAGTTCGGAATCTACCGGCCTTTTTGGAAGCTGACCTAACAGAGATTTGCCACTGGACCTACAAGCCTGTGAGTCAATCGAGAGCAAGATCAGTTGGGAGCATGAAAGGCAGAGCAACCCTTCTGCCATGGCAGTAGAGGAGGAGGGCCCAATCCCTGATATCCATCTTGATAATTTCCAGGAGGCCATGGGCTCTGCCTGCCAAAGCACAGAGCCTTCAGCAGAGCCGCAGCTTTGGTAGCTACAGATTCCCATCAGTTAACCAGAGTGGTGCTGCACCAGTTCAGAGACACCGGTGGTGGGAATGTGGATGACCTCTACAGTTGAAGTGTTGCCAAAGCAGACCAAACTGCAGAGCAGGCTGTGTTGTACAGGGCAATTCTAATAGTCTGTGGGCTTCTTCTGTGTAGCTGCATGTCTGCAGCTGTGTGAGCTGCCTTGGGGACCTGTGAGTCAAAAGACATGATAGGAATGTAAAGAAAGTGATCCTTGACCTTGAAAGTGCCCAGGGCTCATCTTTAAAAGCACTTTTTAAAAGACAGCGGTATTTTTAAAGACAAGTCATCTGTTCAGGGCAATAGAGGAAAAGAATGGGTATTTTTAATATATGAAATCCCTTTAAAAGACTGTAAGTTAATGTGTTCCTCTCCAATAGTCTCTTGTTTTGTAAATTCAGTACACCACACTCAGAGGTCAGGCACAAGGGAACCCACCTAGTTCTCCTGGCTCTCTTAGCAAGACCACTGCTGAGGTGTTTCCAAATAAGATCACCGACCTCGGAGTCCCCTTCTCCTTCGGGAAGACCTCTCCCCTCCTGACGGGAAGGAGACTCCAATTCACACGGTCTTCCCACGGCTTCTCCCTCTCCTGCCCCAGACTCAGCCCCCCATGGGATGCCTGTCCGTCCATCCGCCTGCCTGCCTGCCTGCCTGCCTTCCCCACAGGCTTCACCGGCTCTTCCCCTGGCCAGAGACCAGCTTCTCCTCCGAGAGGCTCCATCCAGAGCCACTTCTCCCTCAGTCCAGGCCTGGGTCCCGATCCCTCTTTCTGCCTCTCTCTCTCCCAAGGAGCCCTGTCTCACTTTAAGGCCCTCTTTGGGGAAGCTTCGCTTTTCAGGGTCGACGTTTTACTATGGTTTTAAATGTGCTGGAAGCCGCCCAGAGTGGCTGGGGGAGCCCAGCCAGACGGGAGGGGTATAAATGATTAAGAATTATTATTATTATTATTATTATTATTATTATTACTACTTTCACTTATCAGAAACTGCTTTTATTTTCCCTCCCAAAGTGTTGGCTCCACCCCCCTCTGGCTGGCTGGGGAGCCAATCAGAGAGCGGCTCCAGCCCCCTGGTGGCATTCCAGAGGAACTGCATCCCCGACTCTGGTCAGGCTCTGCTGTCAATCATAGCATCCCTCGGACAAGGGCTGCTACGACTGATATATGTGCAAACCAGCTAGAGCTCCAGGACGGAAGGAGGAGTGTTTTCTCAAAAGTTCCTCCGCAAATCACAGTGGCAGAAGAGGATGCCAGAAGTAGAAGGCAGCTTTCAGCCCAGCAGAATCCAACCTCAGCTGCCCACACTCAAGGGAAGAGGTGCCTGTGCCCACATGCTAATTTCTGCTCACCAGACTCCAAATAGAGAGCACCAAAGCTGTGCTTATAATGATTATTCATTATTGTATCCAATTTCAATTATAAACAAGCAGCTATTAGTGGTCAAGGGAAAAGTGTGGGGAGACCCAGGGGGTGGGGAATGGGAGCTCCGCAAGGAACAGAGAACTCCCCTAATTTGGGGCATGGCTGCCACAGGTGCTGTGAGGAAGCCAGAGAGTGGGACAGCAGGGTGGTCTAGAGCCCAGTGTGTGGCAGTCATAAAAAAGCAAATCCCAGGCTAGGGATCTTTTGGAAAGGAATTGAAAATTAAACTGCCAATACCACGCCATTGTAGACATCTATGGTGCAATCGCATTTGGAATATTGTGTGCAGTTCTGGTCTCCTCACCGCAAAGAGGATATTGTGGAGCTGGACAAAGTCTAGAAAAGGGCCACCGAAATGATCCAGGGGATGGAGACAGTGATTCCCCTGTGAAGGAAGGCCGCAGGGTTTGGGACTTTTCAGTCTAGAGAAAAGGCAAGTAAGAGGCGATGCAGAGGTTTATAAAATTATGCATGGCATAGGAAAAGTTGATGAAGGAAAGCTTCCCTCCCTCTCTCATGACACCAGAACCTGCAGACATCCAGTGAAGCTGAATGTTGGAAGACTCAGAACAGATAGAAGAAAACGCTTCTTCAGTGAGCCAGCGTGGGGTAGTAGTTCAGAGCGGTGGACTCGTAATCTGGGGAACCGGGTTTGCGTCTCCGCTCCTCCACATGCAGCTGCTGGGTGACCTTGGGCCAGTCACACTTCTCTGAAGTCTCTCAGCCTCACTCACCCCACTGAGTGTTTGATGCGGGGGATGAAGGGAAAAGGAGAATGTGAGCCGCTTTGAGACTCCTGAAGGGGAGTTATAAAGCGGGATATCAAATCCAAACTCCTCCTCCTCTTATTCACATGGCACATAGTTAAACTATGGAGAATGTTCCTGCAAGAGGCACGGATGGCCACCAGTTGGGGTGGCTCTAAAAGAGGACTGGACAAAGTAATGGCAGTTGTTGTTGAGTTGTTTAGTCGTGTCCGTCTCTTCGTGACCCCTGGACCAGAGCACGCCAGGCCCTCCTGTCTTCCACTGCCTCCCGCAGTTTGGTCAAACTCATGCTGGTAGCTTCGAGAACACTGTCCCACCATCTCGTCCTCTGTCGTCCCCTTCTCCTTGTGCCCTCCATCTTTCCCAACGTCAGGGTCTTTTCCAGGGAGTCTTCTCTTCTCCTGAGGTGGCCAAAGGATTGGAGCCTCAGCTTCAGGATCAGTCCTTCCAGGGAGCACTCAGGGATGGCGGAGGAGAGGGCTATTGATGGCTGTGCTGGAAACCACCGGAGGGTGAAAGTGGCCTTGTCCTTGAATCCTCCTGTCGATTTTCCCTTGGGGGCTTCTGGTTGGTCACTGCGAGGACGCTGGACGATATGCAGAGATTGATATGCAGCCTGATGCAGCAGCTGGGCTGTCCTAATGGAACCTCCAGGTCCAGAGGCAGTCTATCTGCAGGCGCAGGTGGCGCGGGGTTCTTTGGGATGCTGCGTGAGATGTTTCCTGCGACAGGTGGGCAGAGTCCCCCCCCCCGGCTGTCCCCCCGAGGCCCACCCCGAAACCAGGCGGCCTTCGAGGCGTCCCCGTAGTCGGGCGCAGGCTTGGCCTGGCTCCCCGGAGCGAGCAGGCCCCGTCGCCATGGCGACGCGAGGATGGAGCCGGCCGCGCCCTGGTCCCTCGGCCCCGCCCCTCGGGAGTCGTAGTCCCGCCCCCCTGGGGGACCCGGCGGCGCGGCGATTGGCCCGGGCGGCGAGTGGCGGGCGGGCGCGAGCTGGCCCCGCCCCCCTGCCTGGCGCGCGCGCGGCGAGGGAAGCAGGTGAGGCGGCGGCGGCGGCAGCGCGGACGGAGGGCGGCGGCGACGGACGGGGCGGAGGGCGACGCCGAGGAGAGCCGGTGAGGGAGGAGAAGCTGAGGCCCGGGGTCCCGCGGGGGCGCCTCCCGCCCCCCCTGTCCGCAGCCCCCCCCCCCGCCGGGCCTCGCCCACCTGGGCCCCTCGCCGGGCTTTGTGCGGCTGCTCCGGGGGGCGGCGGCGGCGGCGGGGCCTTTGTCTGGGGTGGGCGCTGCCCTTGCCCGGGGGAGGGAGGGAGAGGCGGGTCCGGCCCTTGGGGGGGGGGGGACAGCCGGCGACGCCGCTGACAATGGCCGGGGCTGGGCGCTTTGTGCTGCTCCGGCCGGGCTGGGCGATGGGGAAACTGAGGCAGGGCGGAGGGACGGGGGGGGGGTGGTCCTGCCGGTGGCGGCGGCGGCGTGGCTCTCTCCCTGCAGGCGGTGGCCCTGGGGGGGGAGGCGCAAGACCCAGCCAGGGCCCTTCGATTCCCCCACCCCTCAAAAGCATGGGGCTGGGGGTGTCACAGACTCTGAGGGCCAAGAAGCACCTTGGGCTCCGAGATGGAGGGGCGGGAAGCGGAGGGCAGCAGAGGCATCCCCTGCCCCCCTCGGGGGTTTGCCCCACGGCAGCGGCCCCAAAGGCTGACCCAGTTGCCTCGCCCCCCCCCCGTAGGCCCCTGATGGACCCACCCAGCATCCCCCCCAGAGCCGAGTCAGGAGAAATCTCCTGGGAGCAAGGATTATGGACTGATGGAGGAGTCACGCCAGTTCACCCCATCCGCCTGGTCCCCACCCAGACACCCAATCTGCCTGCCCAACCCCACCCCACAGAAGGGGGATCAATGGCATGCACAGCTGCCACCGCCACTGCTGCCTGTGTCATACCTGCCTCCTTTTAACGGGGAGGAACAATCAGATGCTTACTGCCGCTCCATTGGGGGGGGCACGGCCTGCGTGTTGGTGGTGGTTTGATATTGATTACTCTGGAGACGTTGGTGTCTCTACAGAAAGCACCACCCTCTTCCCATGCTTTGCTTTCTCTGGACCACAGGCTCCCCTCCTGCCTAGGGCCGGGGGGGGGGCACTCCCACACTTTGCGATTGGCGCAGCTTTGTTTTGTGTTGGATTGGTTCCCGTCCAGAAGGCACCCCAGGCTTGCAAAGGTTGACCCTGCCCCTGTGGCAGAGGGGCGTGCGCATGGGTGCATCTTGCGCCCCCATCTCCTTGCTGGCTGTGAGCCGATGCCTGTATTCCTGTGAACTGCAAGTAGCTTCTGTCTGGCCCCAGAAGGAGGATATCGGCAGCTGCAGAAGTAGGAGCCACGGAATTCGGTGGGATTTGTTGCCTTGCAATCCACTGGATGCTGTGAAGTCTGATGCTGGCATCCATGTGTGCCATGGGGGGGGGGCGGGGCAGATGCCTCAGTGCATCCTTCCTCAGTTTCCCCCTCCGGGAGTGAGCCTATGGGGAGCATGCAGGCAGTGGGCTGGAAAGCAGGGGAGAGATGCCTCATACTTCTGACACCTTGTCTTAACCTCTGGCTGCTGCATCGAAGAAAAAGCTGTAGGCAGATCCTGCTGTTTTTTGTTCTGGTTATTATTATTATTATTATTATTATTATTATTAATTTCCTAGTAGTTAGAATTTGATTGAAGTAAAGCAAGCAAATGAATGCAATGGAAATAATAGAAGTACAAAAAGCTGCACGGTAAATCCGGGAGAGACTTAAAATTAGGCTGGCAAAGTACTTGAAGACCATTAGGAAAGCCAAGTTTCAGGTAGTTTTGTGGAGGGGGAGTCCGGGCTGTCTGCATTTGTTGAGCTATAAGATAAAATCCCACCAAACAGCACCGAACCTGGGTCCTCCGAGCCTTTGGCAACGCATAATTTATGAGTTAATTTTTCGGCTAATGCTAAATGCCACATGGCTTTTGTCAGAAAAAAACCAGTGTGTCTATTTCCCACCCATGCTTTAAAGCTTGCGAATGATCCTCAGGAATTGGAAACACTTTTCTGTGCCTCTCGGAATCCATCCAAGGTATAGGTGACAGTGCCGCCGCCTCTACCCAGCTTTCTCTCCTGTAGGGCTGGCCAAAGGACCACCCCATCATAAGGGTCTGAAGAAGGTCAGAAGGTCTGCTGGGAAGCGGTGTCCCTGTTGGCCCCCCAGCCCAGGGCTCTGCTGGGGGTCCTGGCCCTCCCTCCGTGTTGCTTGGCGATGGGACCGGGACAGTAGCTGCCTGTCAGAAGCAAACAAAACCTTGAGTCAGGTTGGCCTGTGCTGGGGGAGGGGTGCCAGAGCAGCAAACAATGGCTGTTTGGCTGCCAGCTTCCACACTCTGGGGAAGATACAATGCTTCTCTGTGTGGAAGGCCCCCTGCAAAATAAACGCAGGCCAGGGAGCCCCCCCACCCCCGCAGTAACAGTGCAAAAGGCTGAAGACAGGAGGGGTGTGGAGAAGCCTTTCTCTGGTGGGAAGCAGCGCTCGAGATTTGCCAGGCGCGCTTTGCTACCAACGTGGGTCCAGTTGCGACTAAGTGGCGATTTCTGGGCATCAGGTTGGCGACCGCAGTTTAAAAACCTCTTCCTTAGTCCATAGATACAGTCATACCTCGGGTTAAATGTGCTTCAGGTTGAGCATTTTCAGGTTACGCTCTGCGGCGACCCGGAAGTAACTGAGTGTGTTACTTCTGGGTTTTGCCGCTCGCGCATGTGCAGACGCTCAAAATGATGTCGCGCGCATGTGCGGAAGCAGCAAATCGTAACCTGCAGACGCGGGTTCCATCTGCTTCAGGATGCGAACGGGGCTCCAGAACAGATCCCGTTCGCATCCAGAGGTACCACTGTATTTCCATTTCCACTGTGTGTGTGTTTCTCCTTGCAGACTGAGACAAGTGCATTGCTATAAGTTATAACAAGCTGCAGTCAAGCAGTGTAGTTGAGGTCATAGAATTGTAGCGCTGGAATGGACCCCACAGGTCATCTAGTCCAACCCCCTAGCAAATAGACACTCTCTTGTGGCAACCATAACCTAGATTCACAGTGCCATTTGGCTCCTGGCTGATATAGCTGAGTTTCTAACCCTGGTTGGAAGATGAGGATGGGCCGCTCCCAGGCAGCCACAAGTGGGGGGGGGGGAGAGAGAGAGGGAGGAAGAGGAGGAGGGTGGGCTGGGATGGTGGGGAGCAAGACTGGGGCTCTGAGGCTGCCCTCCCTGATAGATGGGGATGGAATGAACATTCGCTTCCTGCTGGGACTCGAGAGCCCAACCTCTCGCCCAGGGATCTTGAATCCGCCCAGGTATTGCTTATTGCTTCTAACAAGCAATTCTGGGCATTCTGTGGCCTTTAAGACAAAGGCCGTCCATGACGGTCAGTGGTCTGGTTGGATGGTAGAGGGGAGGCTGCCGTGAGCCAGTGTCCTAAACCTCTGTGCTCTGCCTCTTTGCAACCAGGATGTGGCATCAACTTCTGCTTGCTTTTGCCTGCACCTTCTGATTTCTCTTAAATGTACCTGGGGATGCTAGGCAGATGCCGGCTAAGGAGGGCTGAGAATGCCTTTCGCTGGTGAAGCTGTAACACGCCATTGCCTTAGTTTTGCCCCGTTGTTTTATAGCTTCCATTGCCAACCTGTGCCCTCCAGATGATTTGTGCTGCTGTTCCCAGGAGCTGATGGGAGTTGGAGTCCAAGCGTCTGGCTCCTCGTCATCCTGGGGAAAAGTGACAAGTGGGGTGCCGCAGGGTTCTGTCCTGGGCCCATTGTTGTTCAAGGTCTTTATAAATGACTTGGATGAAGGAATTGAGGGGGTGCTCATCCAATTTGCAGATGACACCAAATTGGGAGGGGTAGCTCATGCCGCAGAATTCAAAATGACCTTATCAGTTAGGAGAACTGGGCCCAAACTAACAAAATGAATTTAAACAGGGACAAATGTCAGGTTCTCTGCACTTAGGAAGGAAGAACCAGCTGCACTGGGACACTTGGCTTATTAGTAGGACACTTGAAAAGGATTTTGGGGTCTTAGTAGACCCCAAGCTTAACACAAACCAAGAGTGTGATGATTATTTGTGTTTATTTAATTTATATACCGCCCCATATTTCTTATACCCTGCCTAGCTGACTGTGTTGCCCCAGCCACTCTGGGCAGCTTCCAACAAAAATACAGGAAAAAACAACATCAAACATTAAAAGCTCCCCAAAACAGAACTTCCTTCAGATGTTTGCAAAAAATGATATAGCTGTTCAGTTCGTTGACATTTGCCCGGAGGGTGTTCTGCAGGGTGGGTGGAGACTACCAAAAAGTCCTTCTGCCTGGTTACTTCTCGCAGTGAGGGAACCACAATAAGGTCCTGGAGCTGGACTTTAGTGTCCAGGCTGAACGATGGGGGTGGAAACGCTCCTTCAGCAAAAAAAGAAAGGAAAAGCTAATGCTATTCTAGGCTGCATCAACAGAAGTCTTGTGTCCAGATCAAGGGAAGGAATATTCCCACTCTATTCTGCCTTGGTCAGGCCACACCTGGAATACTGTTCTGGGTGCTGTAATTTCAAAAAGTTGTTGACAAGCTGGAACGTATGCAGAGGAGGGTGACCAAGAAGATCAAGCCTTATGAGGAATGATTGAAGGAGTCTGGAAAAAAGTCTTAGAGAAGATATGAGAGCCATCTTCAAATATCTCAAAAGGCTGTCACATGGAAGAGGGAACAAGCTTGTTTTCTCTAGCTCCAGAGGGTAGAATCTGAACCAATAGATTCAAGTTCCAAGAAAGGAGATTCTGACTAAACATCAGGAAGAACTGTTGGACAGTGGAATGGACTCCTTTGGAAGGTGGTGGACTCTCCTTCACTGGAGATTTTAAAGCAGAGGTTGGCAAAGACTGCCTTGTGGGACCATCATCAGCACATCAGATGTTCTTTATTTATCCTGTTTTTGCCTCTATTCTCAGTATAAAAATAGCTGCCAGAGGTTGATTTTTAGACTGTTTATCTGCTTGGAAGTGTAACATGCTCCTTTGATCATTCTATTCCTCTACAGTTCTTCAATTTTCAAAGCATCATGAAATACGGATGGTTGAAAAAACCTGGATCAGTGTGGGGAGCAAATGAAAAGTGTGGCATCTTTGAGAATTTCTGTTTTGTTGTACTTTGGTGCATTGCTTGTGAGCACTTGGGCTTGAGAAGGGCGTGTGACTTCTTCCACTTTCTTGAGCCTCTGCAGGGTGTGTGCATGTGCTACACTGGGAGGTCTGAGCTCTGGGCCGGGAGCGTAGCATTTAGGCTTACAGGTTGGAATTGGCCAGAGAGGCTGGGAAAGGTGGGCTGATCCCTCTTCTCCCTTGAGCCTGATGCCCTTGGAGTTCTCCTTAAGCGTGAGAGCTGCTACCTTGGTGCAAGGATGGGGCTGGGTCCTCTTTGGGGCACTTGGAGCCTGTTGATGCTCCTAAGGCTTTATGGGTCATTGGTCCAGGTACCACCTGTGCAGTATCAGGGTCTTCTGAGGCTCCCTACTGGAGCCATGGAGGGAGAGGCTCCTTGTCGTGGTTCTTTGGTCCAGATTCCCCTTGGACTGCGACTTCCCTCAGTACTAGGAAATGAGGTCCCAAGTGACACCATAGCTTGTTTCTTGCTCCACAGCAATGGATCCAAATGAAAAGAAAGGAGATTCTGAGTAAACATTAGGAAGAGGTTTCTGATAGTGGAGCGGATAACATCAGAAGGTGGTGGACTCTCCTTCCTTGAAGGTTTAGAAACAGCAGGGTGGCCGTCTCTCAGGGATTCTGTGATTCCTGCATTTCAGGGGGTTGGACTAGATGACCCTTTGGGGGGGTCCCTTCAACTCTACAGTTCTATGATTCCGTGAAGAAGCGCTTTGGCTGGGCAGGGTGTTGGCAGTCGGGGGCTCTCCCCCCAGCCCAGGGGCTTGAACCTCTGATGTCTGTAGCTTCCTAAGTGGCAGGTGACTCACCAGAGGGATTCCTCAGGTGTGTTCAGGCCTTCTCCATGAGGAGTTGTGTCGGCTCCTGGGTGAAGCTTGGGTCTGGAGGACCTTCCCAATGGACTGCTGGTCTTCCATATTTGGCTTGAGTGGAGGTCAGGGTGACTGGTGGGGGCTGGAGGCTCTTTTTGAGGCTATGCCCCCCTCCCTCTTGCCCGAGGTGGTGGCAACTAGAATATCAAGTGTGGGTGGTCTGGACTCTGGTCCCGAAAGGCACCTTCCCTCCAGTCCAGACAAGCCATCCCTGCTGGTGCTCAAGCAGCCCTGTTCTCCTTGAGAAACTGCATCCCCACCCTGCTTCCCAGCTCTCTGGCGTTTGGGGCAGGGGAGCAACTGGGGATTGTGCCTAGGGCCTTCTGTGTCGAGTGGGGGTGCTCAGCCGCTGATCTGCGGCCCCCCTCTTAATGCCCTGGTCTTCTCTGGCAAGGCCTTTGCCTCATTGACAAATGAATCCAGGGACCTGCAGGTCTTACTTCAGCTCAGGGTTGGGATTCTGGACTCCGAGTCACAATCTGAAGTAGCAAAAAATACTGTGTGGGAAAGAAAAGTCAATCATTGGAAATACAAAATTCCCACTTTTTATTAAAGTCACAAATAACACTGCGGGAGCTTAAAGACCAACAGATTAATTATGGCATCAGCTTTTGTGGACTGATGCCATCGTAAATTTGCTTGTTTTCAAGGTGCCTCAGCACTGCGGGGAAGGTGGGTGGGAAGAAGGGCAAAGACTGTCTATCCAGACTTTCAGCCAAAGGCTGCCTTTAATTTATTGAAACAATAAGATCATATGAACTCCAGGCCATCATTCCATTCAGCTTTATTGTTTTCTTCTGAGACTTCTCATGAAATCAGAAGAATTACCCGCTGAAGGGGGCTTCCTCCTGCTCCTGCCTCTCTTCCTCTCCACAGGTACCAGGGAAAGGTGATCTTCTGCCTGCCCTTCAGACAGACGAGTGAGGCTCCTGTCTCCCTCAATAGGTTTCCATGTTCAGGCTGACCTTTGCCCACCAGGTGCCCCCTGGGCACTTTGGACAAGAACTCCCATAATAGCCGGGCTGGCGGGAATTTGGAGAGTTCCAGGTGACCAGAGCTGGTTTCTGAAGGGGAAAGAGGCAGTTTCCACGGTGCAAGCAGGAGGCCTCCAGTCAGTGCCAGCTCTGTCAAGTGGGTCACAGATGGGGTGAGAATGGTGGTGTTGAGGGGCTGATTCCACTCCCTTTCCCAACCAAGACACTTCTGTCTGTAGCCCAGTCTGGTGGGTGGGGGGCGTCCCCCTTGGAGGTTGGTCTTGAGATTCCCAGCAGGAGGGAATCTGTGCTGTCACTTTTCCTGTTGAGGGTGCCACACCCTGGGCAGGGCACCTGAGCTGGCACAGACCCTGATGAGACATGGGCAGCGGCCATGGTTCCACCTAGCCCAGTGTTGTCCACACTGACTGGCAGAGGCTGTTCAGGATTTCAGGCAGAGAATTTCAGGCAGACACTCGGCTAGAGCCACGCTGGCCTGGCTCCCTGAACACTCTTCCTTTGTTGCATGAGAGTGGCGGCGGCTGCTGCTGCTGCTGCTGCTGCAAAGGCCTTTAGCCAGAAGGGTCAGCAGGGAGATGCGGCTCAAGCAAATCTTTTCCTGGAGGGGAGGGATTCTTTGCGTATCTTGGGGGAGGGTATTACCCCTTGCAAGGGGCTAGCGTCTTCTCCTCCAATGTAGGACCATCTTTGCCTCTGGTGCTTCAGATGACTTGGGTCTCCTCCAACCTTTTTGACGCTGAAGAAGTTGTGATGTTTGGTAGGATATTATCATGCCTCCCCTTAAGCTTTTCTCCCCCAAGGAAAACACAGGACTTGGGTTCCAGGCTGCTTGTCGTCTTCATTGTATTTTCCTGGACACGTTTTTCCAGGTTGTCCAGGTCTTCCTTAAAGTGTGGCACCCAGAATTGTCACAGGCCTGTCCAGGAGAGAGTGGGACTGTTGCTTCCTGTGATCTGGACGTTGTGCTCCTGTTAAGGACACTGGAGAAGCTGCATTAGCTTTTCTCTTGCAGCTGAATCACACTGGTGGCCCCAGTCCAGCTTAACACGCCCCCCCCCCCCGCACATGAGGTGCTGCCAAGTCACGTCTCTCCCTTGCATTTGATTTGGCTTTGAACCTAAATGCAGCGCTTCACATTTGTCTCTGGTACATTTGGCCTTGTTGGTTTGGGGCCAGGAGTCCGTGGTCCAGAGGGAACTCTAAACTGGAAAGAGGGATGCATCGCTCTGGAGTCCCAGCTGATGAAATTTTGCCGCCAACCAAGCAAGCAAAATTGGAGACTTTCTAGCAGACAAGAGTGAGAGAGGCCCAGAGCACCCAGGCGCAGCTCCGAGTCACCGGCTGTGAGCTCATCTAGGCCGCCAGGATCAGCATCTTCATCACAGCCTCTCCTCCCTGCGGTGGGGGGGGGGGCTTGACTAGCCGCCCCCTTTCTCGTCAGTGGCCTCCTCTTCCTGCGCCACCGTGTCAGCCAAGGTGTGGCTGAAGATGCTGGACTGGCTGTGGCGCAGCGAGAGCGTCCTGAGCATGGAGGCGCTGCTGGACCTCCTCGCAGGCCTCTGGCCCGGCTGACACGCAGCTGGCTTCCTCAAGTGGGAATGAACCTCCGGGTTATCGAGACCCAGAGTCGGCACCCACCATATCCTCCATGCTTGATTATTCCTTGCGCTTCATCTTGCCCTTGCTTCCAGTGGGGTGAATGCTGCCCTTCAACCTTCGCCATTAAACCGGCTATGCCTAAATGGGGGCCGTTGCCTATCTATGAGTTGCCTCGAGTTTTTATGACTGGCTGGGCAGGTGGCTGAGAAGCCTCTCCCCAAAGTAGAAATGTGAAAGCCTGAAGAAAAAAGCAGAAAAATTGGGGTAGGTTTGTTCCAAAACAAATGAGGGGGAGGGTAGCAGAAAAAATGGGGTCATGGTCGCATTTCCCCAGTGTTTTCTGGGGCCTTCATATCTCTACCCCAAAGCCTCGGGCAGCAACAAAAAAGAGCAGAAGCGTTTTCAGGGGGGGAAACTCCATGTGCCATGGTCTGAATAATAATAATGATGATGATGATGATGATGATGATGATGATGATGATGATGATAATACCCTGCACAGTTATACCCCATCACATGACCCAGCAGCCTAGGCAAAGATTTGAGGGGAGGAGTTGAGCGGAGGCAGCTCTTGGGGCTACTCTCTGTTCCAGGGTCGGCTGGGTCCCTTTTGTGTGTGGGGGTGTGTGTCATGCTTTTGAATGCCAGCTTCTGGAAACCGCGGGGGGGGGGAGTGTTGCTCTTGCCCTTGAGTCCTGCTTGGGGGCATCTGGTTGGCCATTGGGAGGGCAGGGGGGTGGGCTTTGGCCTGATCCCTCAGGCGCACAGGCTCCTCTCAGGTTCTCCTTGTTCTGCAATTGCTGCTAGAAATGTGCCGTTGCCGTGTTGTGTGCTGTGCCACGAGAGGGGCTTGCCTGCCTCTGGATCCTCAGATGTCTCCCTGTAATGACTCTCCTCTTCATCAGGCTGTCAGCGCTCCCTGCAAGGACTTCAAAACAAAGAATGGAGTGGGGGGGTGTCTCAGGCGCTCCTCCGATGTGTCATTGCTTGGCATCTGCACCAGCCCCCGCTTGCTCATTAAGCTTTCCCCCAGCGTTCCTTCTTAAAAGGGACCTGCTTTCGTCTGTGCTGCAGCAGTGCACCAGGCAGCCTTGGGAAAGAGTTGGGGGTCTTGGCAAGTGGGGGGGGCTGTGCCTGTGGCCCCAGGGTGCTCTGTGTCTGATCTTGCTTTCCCTCCTCTCTCGGGGCAGCTGCACCGCCCTGGGTCCTGTGTGGCCTTTAGAGACAAGAGAGAGGGCGGAGCCTCTGTTCTCCCCGCTGTGTGTCCTGGGGAGGAATTGGGGGTTACAGGCAGCCTTGCTGAGAAACAAGTGGGGGGGGTGTGTGTCCTGCAGGGCCACTACAATTCATGGACAGCCTAATCCCAGAGGGGCCCCAGAACGAACTTTAGTCCAGATTGCTTTAAGAAATTGGGTCTTACGTGACCCAATTTGGGTGGCACGACTCAAAGTGGGTATTTTGTTGTATATATTTTAGAAATCCCAAAGTTTGAGAGTCAGTAGCACAGATGTTGTAAAGGTGTGGGGATCTGTTGTGGAGCATCCCCATTGAAGAACAGAACAGAACGGGTTAGCCACACCCAGTGTTCAAAACTACTGGTCCCTTGCGACCAAGCCAAGATGCCCAGGTGCCATTATGGTGCCCGACGTCTCCACTGCCTGGAGGTGCCTGCCTGGGGATCCCTGGATCTTGACTGTTTTCACACTAGCAATGCATCCTGTCCGTAATATTTTATCTGCACAATCAGAATGAATTTCAGGAAAAGCCGTTTTGAAAAATAGAAGTTTCAAGCCGTCTGGCCCCCAAATGGCAACTATCTGAGCTTCTAATGCTGCCCAGAAAGGTCCCCCATGACAGTTCAGGGCTCCAGAAATGTTGGTCTGCCACTGGTTGTGGGACATCTTTGCCCCATGTGTCTAGCATGCTCGCCTGCTAGGCAGGGACTCCTGCCCTTGCCGGTTCTGGTGGGGCTGCAGCTGACTTGGGAGGATGGAAAGGGCTGCCCTCTTCTGCTGTTTGAGCCTCAGCACTGCACAGCCTGAAGGAGCGGGCCTGGGTCTGGTTTGCCCGCCCTCTGAGCATTGGGCTCAGCACCCTCCTTGACTTTGCAAAGTCTCCTCCCCATTCCCTCCTTCCTCCTGGAGCCCCTAAAGATCCTGCTTGGATGTGAAGAGCCAGCTCAGGGGCACAGGAGTTTGAAATGCCGGCTTGAGAGTGTGTTCCTTGCAGGGTGGGTGCAGCGGGTCGTGGGGAGGGGGCTTGAACAATGGGGATGGGACAAAGCCAGGGGCTGTTCTACCCTCCCAGGACACAAAGACTTCTTTCTTTCTTTCTGTGTGTGTGTGTGAAGGGGCTCTCGCTCTCTCCCAGTTGTTTCTTGGGGAGGACAATGGCCAGCATTTACCCATCCCAATAATAATAATAATAATAATAATAATTATTATTATTATTATTATTATTATTTTATTATTATTTTATTATTATTTTATTATTATTTTATTTATACCCCGCCCATCTGGCTGGTTTTCCCCAGCCACTCTGGGCGGCTTCCAACAGAACACTTAAGATACAATAACCTATTAAACATTAAAAGCTTCCCTAAACACGGCTGCCTTCAGATGTCTTCTAAAAGTCGGGTAGTTATTTTTCTCTTTGACATCTGGTGGGAGGGTGTTCCACAGGGTGGGGGCCACTACCGAGAAGGCCCTCTGCCTGGTTCCCTGTAACCTTACTTCTCGCAATGAGGGAACCGCCAGAAGGCCCTTGGCGCTGGACCTCAGTGTCTGGGCGGAACGATGGGGGTGGAGATGCTCCTTCAAGTGTACTGGGCCTTTGAGGCCATTTAGGGCTTTCAGGGCCAGCACCAACACTTTGAACTGTGCTTGGAAACGTACTGGGAGCCAATGTAGGTCTTTCAAGACCGGTGTTATATGGTCTCGGCAGCCGCTCCCAGTCACCAGTCTAGCTGCCGCATTCTGGACTAGTTGTAGTGGCAGGTGGTGTTCTGTGCTACCTGGGTGCTGAAGGAGCCCTGAGCCCTGTGCTTATGTGTATAAAAGGACCCCTCTGCAAACTCCTGACAGTGAGGGGAAGGAGTCTTCAGGTGGAGGGTGCTGAGGATTTATGCTGTGGGAAGAACGGAAGGAAAGCAAAGACATGGATTGTGGGTCCAAGCAAGGAGGAGAAGGAGGCAGCCAATCCGTTTACGAATCTGTGAGTCACCATAGCACTTTGCATTTGGTTCCCAGGAATGTGGGCCCTTGAGAATCTTCTGATTTCAATGAAGCTGGCTTATGTGGCATGCCAGACCTTTTTTTAACATTAAAAAGTGAAGGTTGTTTGCTGCTGCTATTTACAGCGGTACCTCGGGTTAAGAACTTAATTCGTTCTGGAGCTCCGTTTTGAACCTGAAACTGTTCTTAACCTGAAGCACCACTTTAGCTAATGGGGTCTTCCGCTGCTGCCGCGCGATTTCTGTTCTCATCCTGAAGCAAAGTTCTTAACCCGAGGTACTATTTCTGGGTTAGTGGAGTCTGTAACCTGAAGCCTCTGTAACCCAAGGTACCACTGTATTATCATTTATTCGGCTGCCTGCCAGGGCCCCAGGAAGAGAAGGGGTCATCCTTCAAACAGAAGGCTGGCCAGAAGGGTGTGCCGGATGTACACTTGGTGGCCTCTTGGGTCTGAGAGGCTGCAGGGCCTGGCCAGGGAAGCTGTGCTGCTCAACAAGGTGGCATCCTGCTCTGCGGCGGTGGGGGGGGGGGCTTCCCTGAGGGCTGCCTTACGCCTTAGCTGGGGGGTGTTTCTTGCACTTGGAGCTCGGTGGCCTCTGTGCAGAGGGTGCTCTGCTCTCTCCCCGCTGACTGACACTGCTGCGTGCTCAGCTGCTGCAAGGGGGGAGAGGGGGCTGGCCTCAGGTTTTTTTGGGGGGGGATAGTCAGGTCCACAGCTGCTGGCTGCAGTTGCTCAATGGGCCACACTGACTTGTTTTCTCCATGTCTCCTCAGATGGTTGGGTTGCCATTTTTCAAAAAGTGAAAACGCAGACACGAAAGTTGTTAACGATTTTGAGCTATTTTTAAAGGAAAATTGGCAAAAAACGACACTACCGACATGGGCTGCCATGCGTCCAGATTTTCCTGGACATTTTGCTGATTTCTGCTGGGACACAGCTTCCGACTGCAGTATTCCAGGTATATCCGGGAAATTCTGGGTGTATGGCAACCCTGTGACCTGTGGAGACGCAGCACCAAATTGCCCTGGCCCACGTATGCCCTTTCCTGGGTGGGCAGGGCAGGGTTCTTTGGGGTTTTACATCCATCAAGTGATCTGTACAATTCGTTAAATAAATGAGTAAAACCAGCAAGCCCCTTCTGTGAGCTGCTGGGCCTCTCATCTTAGCGAGTGGGGTGGGAAAGTTGAGCTGCAGAATCCTTTGCCCCTCAGTCACTGTGAGAGTGATGGTCACACTCGGAGACTGTGGCTTTGATGTTCCTGCTGGACCCGTCTGGACCTATTTTCTCTGCAGGCCCCTTTCCTGCTTGTCTCCACACTGGTCATGGGCCTGTTAGCTTTGAGTTGTCTCCAACTCTGCTTTGACAACTGCGTGAATAATCTGTGGGTGCCTTTGAGCTTCCTAAATCTTTGAAAACCAAATGCTGGTTGACGTCTTCAACACACCTCCTCCTGCATACAGATTGTGGCGGGCAGGTCTGCTGGCCTTGTGCGGTGCCTGCCCCATTCCAAGTGTTCCTGTAGAGTTTTCTGTGTCTGCCTGGTGCTCTCCCCACAGTGCGCAAGAGTTGGAAGGGCCCCCCCCCAAGGATAATCTAGTTAAACACCCTGCAGTGCAGGAATCTCAACTAAAGAGGGGGGGCAGTGGAGACGCTCCTTTGTGGGGAGCAAGAGTGTCCTGCCAATGCCCTGCCCTGATGTTCAGGGCCCCCGTTTCCCCTCCCACCTGCTAAGAGAGAGGGGGCCACATTGCATAGCTACATGATGAGATGAGATGTCTATGGGCCACAGCAACTCTCCCTCCCCAAGCTCTGCTCTGATACTGCACCCGAGTACCTAGTACCAAGGTCTCAGTCCTACAGACCCAGCTGGTTTCCTCATTCCCCATCAATGCTTGGATAAAGGTGTGAGCAGCTGCAGATCTGAGGGTTGGCTGGTGGGGCAGGTAATGTCAGCCCACGGCCTTGTCCCCAGTTGACTATGCCTTGGGCCCTATACCTAGCCTGCCAGTTCCAAGCTGTGGGAGATCCTGGTGCAACAAGGATGTCTGCTTCTCCCTCCTGCAAGTGCCAGGCAAGGCTTGCTCTCCCAAGGTCCTCTGCAATTGCAGCTTCAGAGTAGACCCTATTTGCAACCCTGCAGCCATCAAAAGGGAATGTGCCTCCCTCTCCTCCAGGTTTTGGGTCCAGCTCCAGCTTGTGGGAATGCAGGTTTTGTTTGATTCCCGGAGCCCCCTCCCTCCTCCCCCTTGTCTTTGGATCCCCGCCTCTCTCACACAATAGGAGCTGATGGTCTGTCTGGGAGCCTCTGAGCCGGCAGCTGTCAGGTCTGACTGCGCAGATTTCATGGCAAATGGGAGCTTCTGGTGCTGGATGGAGGGACTGGGTTTGCCGCCAAGGGAGGCCGTGTTCAGGGGGCCTCTTTTATGCAAGGGGATGTCAGAGAGGCAGAGAAGGTTGCTGAATGGCTGCAAAAGGAAGGGCTTTCCGGGGAGAGAGGGGAGCAGAGACCCTCTTTGCTCTGCCAGTCTTGGTGTTGTTGTTTTTTAATATATATTTTTCTTCCATCTGCCAAAGAGGAATGGAGGATGTTTGCAGATATGTGGGGGGTGGGGAGAGGACCAGGCAGCTGCAGCATCTTAAGGGCATCTTGTCGGTAGGATGGCAGAGCTGCCAGGAGCAGCCGAGAAGGAGGCAGAGGTTCTGGCGGTCAAGAAGGGCTCTGCAGAGCAAAGGCCTAGCCAAGTCCAGCCGCCTCTTCTGACAGCCAACAACCAGATTCTCCCTGAACCTCCGTGGCAGCTCAGATGGTTTCTGGGCCATCAGAAGAGCCCTGCGTGAGCAGCAGCAGCAGGATCAGGCCAAAGGGGGACCATCTAGTCCAGCTCCTCTTCCCACAGGGACTGACCCAGTGCCCATAAGCAGGACTCCCCATCATTTCCATCAACTGGTGTTCAGAGGCAATGGCTGCCTCAGACAGTGGAGGGGAGAGCACAGCTGTTGTGGCAAGTAGCCATTGAGAGCCATCCTTCCCAGTGTTAGAAACTCAAATATATAAGCAAGGCTCCAAATAGCTCCTTAAACCAGGGCTTTTGTGGTTGTTGTTTAGTCGCTTAGTCATGTCCGACTCTTTGTGACCCCACGGACCAGAGCACGCCAGGCCCTCCTGTCTTCCACAGAATGCCTGGGGGCCACTTGGGGGCCAGCAGGCTTGAAAGTTGTATTTTTCAATATGACTTTTTGGTTTCTGAAATTCAAATATAATGGATGGAATTCTACAGGATGTGTTTCTCGTGTGTGAAAACAGCCCCTGGAACCTGGTGAATTTCGAACGCTGATCCATCTGCAAGCCGTTCACCCGTTTTGTTCCCACAGGGCCTCATGTTCCTCATCCCCACCAGCCACACTTCCCTCAGAGGACGGATGCAGGGCCAGCCCAAGACATTTTGCTACCTGAGGCAGCTACCTGCTGCCCCCATCCCTCCCCTGGTCAAGGCACTCATAGTCTGCAGCCAAATTATTTTGGTGCCCACACCTCCCTCCCTCCCTCCCTCTCTGTTGATAATCGGAAGTAACAATAGGATGCCTTTTGGGGGCACTTAAAAGCAGCTGCCACAGGCTATTGCCTCACTTTCCCTCCTGGTAGGACCGGCCACAGGGTAAGTGGGCCACAAGAAAGGCCTTGGAGGCTGAGCCACGTTCTCAGAGAAGGTGCGGAGGTGCCCTCGTCCCGGACGATGGGTGGAATTCCGTCAGCAAAAGCACTTCTGCTTTCCAGCAGGCAGAACGACCTCTCTTTCCCCCCCTCCAGCTCTGGGGGTTCTCCTGGCCCCCCCCCAAGGAGATTTTGGGAGAGGAGGTCACACTCCACTAGCAGGACTCCTTGCACTTGCATCAACCAGTGCAGCAACCTCGGTGAATCCGGCCCCATGTCCTCCAGCTGGGGTGTTCTCTGAGCCTGAGGAGCTGGTCTGGAGCAGCCTTTGCTGTGTCTTACCTGGCCGCGTTTTCTGAATTGCAGTGGCTCTGACCCTCAGCTGTCTCCTTGGATGCGATCTCTGGGCAGTGTGGCCTCTGGGCATAAGTTAAACTGTGGAACTCCCTCCCACAGGAAGCAACCTTAAAAGGAGAGGAGAGGGCTAGGAATGGCATGAGCCTGTTAAATGGATGGCCTGTGACCTGTGGAGTCTTGCCAGTGGGAGGGAGCAGCCCTGGCTCAGACGCCCACTGCTCCTGACCTCCTTTGCCCTGTCCTCCTTTTCCAGAGCCATGCTCGCCAACGCTGCCACGATGCGGATCCTCATCAAGGGGGGGAAGGTGGTGAACGACGACTGCACCCTGGAGGCCGACGTCTACATTGAGAACGGCATCATCCAGCAGGTGGGCCGTGAGCTCATGATCCCCGGTGGAGCCAAGGTCATCGATGCCACCGGCAAGCTGGTGATCCCGGGGGGCATCGACACCAGCACCCACTTCCACCAGACCTTCATGAATGCCACCTGCGTGGATGACTTCTACCACGGCACCAAGGTAGTCTCCCTCCTCCTCCTCCTCCTCCTCTCTTGGTTGTGTGGTGCGGGTGGTCTGGTCTTGAGCATTGATGGGGTGTCCCACAGTTGACCTGTGTGTGTGTGTTCTCTTAGAGTAAGTTTCTGACTTGAGATCCGCAGAATGGATGAGACATGAGGCAGGTCCACACCATCCATTTAAAGCAAACCCAACACACATTTAAAGCACATGACACACACCCCCAATATCCTGGGAACTGGAGTCCCCCCCCCCACAGACATACAGTTCCTTGTATCCTTGACAAACTACAGTTCCCAGGATTCTTTGAGGGAATTTATGTGCTTTCAGTGTGTTTTGAGTATGCTTTAAATGAGCAGTGAGCTCTGCCCCAGGAGTTGGGAAGCCAGCTGTGGACATTCCTAGCCGCCAACATCCCCCTGAATTTATTTCCACAGGCACCTCCATTATTGCTCATCCAAATGTCATCATTTGCTGCAATGCCCCTCCATGGCACCTGTGCCCAGCAAAGAGCCAACTGAGCTGGCTCTGCGCAGGGCAGGAGTGAACAGATACAAACCTCTCAGGCCTCCAAGGGCAGCCCTCCAGATATTTTGGGTGTCAGCATCCACTAGTGCAAGACTTGCACTCCCGTGGACTCCAGATCTCCCTCTGACCCAGGACTAACTCTGGCCTTGCCATGTGCTTAGTGAGATCTGGCCTCTGGCCCCTTTCTTCACCCCCTTTACTCGCCCCCCCCCCCGGACGATGCTGGCCTGTCCCTTTGGCAAGGGGAGAGGCCTGCTTTGGGCGAGGCCTAAATGTTGTAAGCAGAGTCAGAGCATTCCTAGTCAGCACCAACCATGTGATTCCAGAGCCCCGTCTGCGCTGGGCAGAGGAGTGTGTAGCTGGCCGCCCTCCCTCCCTCCCTCGATGATTCCTGGCCATCCACTGCCTTGGCTGCCTTTTCCGGGGGGCGGGGGGCGGTGAGGCCTTTCCCTTCCCAAATGTGCTCCGGAACTGGGGGAAAGAACATCAGTGTTGACCAGTGGGGAGCATGTGAAGTGACAGGAGCCTCCCTGGCAGCTGTTGGGGCCTCTTCGTGGGGTAGCTTGGCTGAGCAGGTGGCAGCTGCTGGTGTCATTTGCAGGGCAGGTGTGGGAAGGAGTCAGGTCACCCCATGGCGGGGGCTGGTCTCCCTTGCATCGCGGCCCCGTTCTGTTCCTCATGGCATCCTGGGCCAGGCAGCAGCGTCAGCTTCTTCCGCCTTGCTCAAGAGGAGCCTGGTCAAAAGCCCCAGTTGCTTGCAAGGACGGGGGGGTGGTGGATCTGGCCGCCCAGCCACCCACCTGCTCGGACTGGGCTGTATCTCTGCCCATCCGCCTGCCTGCCTGCCTGCCGGTCATCTTGGGGACTGGGGGGAGCTGTCCAGGCCTCTGGTGCTGAAAGTGCTTAGCTCCTTTGCTCAACACAGAAGAGCAGGATAAAAAATTCCTTCCAGTAGCACCTTAAAGACCAACTAAGTTAGTTCTTGGTATGAGCTTTCGTGTGCATGCACACTTCTTCAGATATCTGAAGAAGTGTGCATGCACACGAAAGCTCATACCAAGAACTAACTTAGTTGGTCTTTAAGGTGCTACTGGAAGGAATTTTTTATTTTGACTATGGCAGACCAACACGGCTACCTATCTACTACTGAAAAACAGAAGAGCAGGAGTTTGGGGTTGTTGTTTTTTCATTTTGAAAAAATACCAAGCCAAAAGGGGGTGGAACTAGAACTCAAATTATTAATATTTTTATAGGAATTGTTTTTAGAATTACTACTTTGTTTTTTCCCCTTGTTTCTTTCTTTGTTTTTTTTCTTTACCAAGCAAATCCAAAGTGGCTTTCAAAAAGATGCAGCCTGCTAATGCTCTTTTTAAAGAAATGTTCCAAACAGAGCTATCGAAAAGGGAACAGGATTGAAATAACAGCCAGATAAGCATTGTTTGTTTGTTTCATTTCTTCCTGTGAGGCACCCCGAGTGACTGACGATCTAATAAAACTGTAGGCTGGTGTTCAACTAAGTTTTTCTGCTCGTGGAAGGATAGTTCTTGTGCGAGGGGGTTCCTCCCCTCTACAGCCGTGCACATACACCCCAAATCTGATTTGGGTTGGTGGAACTTCTAGAACAGTTTTAGGCGGTGGGGAGATGGGAAGAACATTCCATCATGCAAGAAGAAATCATCTGGCTAATGGAATGCCCCATGTTGTAAACAGCTGAAACATAGTTGTTTTTTTAAAAAAGCATTTGGGCAAGTTCTACTCAGAGCAGCACTTTTGAAATTAATGGACCTAACTTAGTTGTGTGCATTAAGTTCAGAGGGTCTACTCTGAGTAGAATTTTGCTGAACACCACCTACCCACTTGGGTAATATGAATGAAAAAAATGCAACCTGAAGTGTCTGTGACCCAAGGTACGGCTGTATTTATAAGAAGGACTGGCTTCTCAAAGAGTGCTCTGGAGAAATGCTTCCTCATCCTGTGAGGCACTGGCTCTTTCCTTCCTTCTGTGGGTATGTCTAGGGCTGCAGCCGTGCTCTCCACCTGTGCCCCCCCCCAGAAGAGAATGTGGGAAGGGAAAACATCTGTGACCCTCTGGTGCTGCTTAGCTACAACTCACACCATCCCTGGCCATTGGCTGCCCTGACTGCAGTTGGTGGATGTGGGGAGTCCAGCAGCTCTTGGGGGGGGGGGCTTCAAATCTTCCCCAACTGCAGAGTCTTGGCCAAGCCTCCTGTGGCTGGTGCGCTGCAGACCAGGGTGCCTGTGAGTGCAAGGGTTGGTGGCTTGCTGTTGTAGGAATGCGCTCTGCACATGCTCACATCATGTTTGCCGTGGTTCAATCCCTGGTGTTCAAAGTAGTTTCTGGGCACTGAGCCCCTTCACCTAAATTTAGGCTTTGAGCAAATCTCTTCTGCCCCCCCCCAGCCTGTTCTCTCTCTCTCTCTCTCTCTCTCTCTCTCTTCATTTTCCTGACATGCCAGGAGAACTGTTGGGGCAGCTTGGGCACCCCAGGGAAGAAGCGTGTTAAGTCCTGAGTGCCCTGTGCTGAACACAGCCAGGGCAATAGAAAGGGGGCTTCTGCTTCTGTTCACCAACCACCTCCTCCCTGCCCCCCCCATGAGGTCTTAGCCTTGGGTTCCTCTTGAAATTGTGAAGGCCTTGGAGCCCAGAATCCTCATGCAGCGCCCTTGAGGGAATGTAGGCAAGGCAGCCAGCTTCTTCCTCTCCTCCCGCCCCCCCCCTTCAAAAAAAGCAGCTTTGGGGATTAGCTGATGTCCCACAAGTGTCAGCTGAGGACACAGCCTTCCCTTTGCATTAGCAAGAAATGCTTCCTGCCGGCTCCTGACCCAGGGCCTCCACGCCAGGAAGGCTGCAGGGCTTGCAAGCTCTGGGTTGGGTGTTGGTGGTTCACTCCTCTGGAAGCTCCCTTGGGGTTTCCACGGGGGCATCTCTCACCAGCTTCCCTTTGCCCCTGTGCCCAGGCTGCCCTGGTGGGGGGAACCACGATGGTGATTGGGCACGTGCTTCCGGACAAGGACATCTCCCTCCTGGACGCCTACGAAAAGTGCCGCAGCCTGGCCGACCCCAAGGTGTGCTGCGACTACGCCCTGCACATGGGCATCACCTGGTGGGCACCAAAGGTAAGAGGGGAGGGGGTGCCACGGGGGGAGGGGCTTGCTGGCTTCCCTGACTCAGGTTGAGGAGGTCTTTTGCCTTTACTGGCAGCAGGTCTTTAGGGTTCCGAAAGTGGAGTCTTGTAAGAGCACAAGGAGTAATATTACAACAAAACAACAACAAACTGGCTTATAAGTATAAAACCAAATTTACTAGACTAATAGCTAGAATAGAGATAGGCTTGTAACCATTCAAACAACAAACATACTAAGGTGCCCTGTGCAAGACAAAGCCTGGAGATACTGTAAACATGGAGTGGATAAATGTACAACTCTATCTTAACAAGTTACATGTGCAGTAAACGTTATACAGACTGGATAAATGATCCGTTCCACAAGTAGCCAGAAGTAAGTCCAATCGCAGAACGGCAACCCCGTGCCGCCACAACGACAAGGGTAGCACACTAGAGAATATGAAAAGTTTTTCAAAGCTGTTTTCCAAAGATTGAACTGGATGAGATGTTCTTCAATGGGTCTTGAGTTGGAAACACAAAGTCGTATGCATGGATCAATCACGGGAAGGCAAATCAAAGCCGCCACCCTGGTCAGAATAACGCAAGTGGGCAAAAGGAGACCTGTTGTTCTCCGGATATATTACAGGTTTCGCTACACGCTTCATCAGTCCGAAAAGCCAGTCATACAAAACGGTTTGCTCAGGATAAAGAAAGTATTCACAGGCCTGCTGGATCAGGCCAAAGGCCCGTCGCATTCTGCATCCTCTTCTCACAGTGACCAGCCAGATTCCCATTATGGGAAACCCACAAGTGGAACTCAGCCTGAGAGCCCCTCCCCCTCCCGTGGTTTCCCAGCCTCCTGTGGCAGGGAGTTCCATAGATTAACTTTGCACTGCATTAAGAAGTCCTTCCTTTTATTCGCCCCAAATCTTCCCACTTTCAACCTCATTTGAAGCCACAAATTCTGGTGTCAGGAGAAGAGAAAAACTTTCCCCTTTTCTCTGTGCCATGCATATTTAAATTCTTTTTTTAAAATTTTGTTTATGATTTCCAGGTTTATACATTTCACTAACTTTTGTTGTTTAGTCGTTTAGTCGTGTCCGACTCTTCGTGACCCCCCTGGACCAGAGCACACCAGGCACTCCTGACTTCCACTGCCTCCCGCAGTTTGGTCAGATTCATGTTCGTAGCCTCAAGAACACTGTCCAACCATCTCATCCTCTGTCGTCCCCTTCTCCTTGTACCCTCCAGGGAGGGTCTTTTCTTCTCATGAGGTGGCCAAAGTATTGGAGCCTCAGCTTCAGGATCTGTCCTTCCAGTGGCTAATTTCCTTAAGAATTGATGCGTTTGATCTTCTTACAGTCCATGGGACTCTCAAGAGTCTCCTCCAGCACCAGAATTCAAAAGCATCAATTCTTCGGCCATCAGCCTTCTTTATGGTCCAGCTCTCACTTCCATACATCACTACTGGGAAAACCATGGCTTTAACTATATGGAAATGAGATGTTCTTCAATGGGTCTTGAACTTCAATGGGTCCTGAACTTTACAGTCATTTTATTTTTATTTTTTTAATAATTTTTATTGGGTTTTCACATTTTATATAGACAAAAACAAAACACATAACACCAAAACAAACATAAAAAACAACAAACATGAATAATTCCAGAAAATCTTATTTTCTAACCCTAGTCCTTGACTTCCCCCCACCCCCTCCCTTGCATCCCTGTTCCCAGGTTTATGTCAGCAAGTTAGCATTTCTTCCGTCTTAATATTAGTCCTTTTATAAAAACAAAAAATAAATTTTCCCTAAGTTGGACCCCAATTCTCTTCCCTCGATTTCTCATTTTTTCTTAAGTAATTTCCTTATTACTAAACCCCCTGGTCTTGAGTGTTGTTTAAATTTATACTTCCCTCCCTCCCATCCCCGCTTTGCGTCCTTTCCCAAGACATGTCCAAAATAGCAGTTTTTAGCCTGGATTCCGCACATCCGAGGCTCTCAAATCTATTTCAGTCCCTCTCCGCCGGTTTTGTTGGTAGTCCTCTTTGTCAGTCATCGAGTCTCGAAAGATTTCATTAACATTCAATCCAATCAGTCCATAGTCTCTTCCCATATTTAGAAGCAACTGCTGAAGAATTTCCACAAGGCCTGAGTCTTGGTGATGGTCAAGATCAAAGTCTATATGGAGGCCCCAATTGTATTTCTTTATTTCGAGTTCCTGAATTCCATAAACTCCCAGGGCCTCCACTTTCGTCTTCTGTATCTTTCGTAGGCTTAAAATAGATTCCATCCAATGGTCTCCTTGCTTGTATTCTCCAGATATCGGCTTCTGGTTAGTATTTTCCCACATAACTTGTTCTCTTTCTTGTTTTGTCTTCTCCTCTTCTTTGTTTGTTAGTTCAAATTCAGCTGTGGGTTCTTTCTCATTCAGGTCCTCATTACATTCAGCAGAGCTACTTGTTTCCAAATCCAAGGCCGTCAATTGTTTACTCATAGCTGTAGTCTGCTCCTGTAAGGTTCCCACCAGTGAAAACATCCTTTCGATTTCTCTCAGTATCTTTCCACCCACAGCCATTGTAATTCCACAGAATTCCCCCTAGAGGGAATCTGGTTACTGGATGGTCTTTTCTCCAACAATCCTCTGTCCTATTATTTCTTTGTTTCCCAAAATTTTAGTTCAATTGTAGCTCCTTTTTATCCGGAGAGGTCTTAAGTAGCAATTTTTTCACTATTAACAGTCCATTTGACAGCTTTGACAGCTGTCAAATTCTGCTCCTCTATACAGGCTCCAAAGCAGATCGCTCCCGGGCTCGGGAGGGAGGGTTGTTTACCACAAAACAAAAACTCTTCCAACACTCCACTCTCCTGCTTAAATTTGCTTTTCCAAATCTTGGAAGTTACTGTCTTTTTTTTTAAAACTCACCCTTTACAGGGTGGGCACTCCAGCTTAGCTCTTATATCGTTGCTCTGGATCGTCTGCAAGGGGGGGGGGATGGGGACTTCCTTTTGGCACACCCCCCGGTCGTCTCAAATTCAGAAGGTAAAAGTTTTTAAAGTTCAGTTCCAAATTACTCACGGGTTCTTTTTTCAATCCAAATTTCAAGGAAGGAAGTCAGCGCTCTCCGGTTATGGCTCGCGGCTTCGCTCAGCGGCGGTAGCGATCGACTCTCAGTGCCGCGCCGTCCCCCGTATCCCCTCCGTAGCCTTTAAAAAGGCTCATTGCGAATCAGGGGGGGCGCTTAAGGCACCCGCCGAGTCTTCAGTCCGCAGGCTTCCGCGCCTGCGGTTTTTAAGGGTCCCCGTGTCGCCGGCACGGCAAAGACCCATCCACCGCTGAGCCGATTCCCTCCGGAGCTCGGAGGGAATCCGCCATTTCCAGATCGCACCAACCCGGAAGTGAACTTTACAGTCATTTTAACATTTCAAAACTTGACTTCCTTCCCCCTCTTTCTGCGGTTCCTTAAATTTATTTTTAATATCTTCTGCATATCCAAATTAACTTAATTTGTTCATTTATTCATTTACTTTAAACATATACTCTTATGAAACCACAGGTTATTACAATAACCCTGACCAATGTTCTTATCTCTTTACAGTTAAATTTTCAATAAACCATTTCTATTCCTTTATAAAAAGTTTGTTATCTTGATTTCTTATTTTTCCAGTGTGTTTTGCCATTTCTGCATATTCTGTAATTTTACAAACTGCCATCGTTTTGCCTCTTAACTCCCCTTTAACCTAAAAAGCCCCCAGCCCTGCAAACTTTCTTCATGGGGGGAGGCTACTCCATCTGCCTGACCCTTCTGGTTGCCCTCACTGCAGCCCCTTGGGGAGGGTGCCTGGGGCTTTGCCCCTTCTCCAGTGGTGCCACCTCCATGCCCCTCGGCCGTGCCTCCTTCTCCCAGTTCTTCCGCAGCCATCCAGCTGCCACCCTCCCCACCTGCTCCAGCCTGCGGAGACTTTCCTCAGGCCAACTGCCGGGCCGTAGCAGGATCTCAAGGCCAGGGGTCTCAAGCATGCCTGCTGGCCGTCTCATGGCCCCCAGCTGCTCCAAGGGCCGTGGAGCATCTGCCGGCTGGTAATTCTGGATTAGACCCCTGCCCACAGCCATCTTGTTCCCCAGCCCAGCTGGGTGGCTTGACCTCCTTAGCCTCTTGTTTGGGTGTTTGTGGCTCAGCTCCTTCCTCCTCTCGGCCCCCTGACAGCTGTAACAGCCCTTCCTTTCCCTCCGCAGTTGGCCACTCCCTCCCCCTCTTTGGTGGGCTTTGGCGCTGCCTTGCCTGGCTTCTGGCACTGGGAGAAGACCCCCACCCCACCTGTGTCTTACCTGCGCAGGACCATTTCATCTCTACTTGGGGCACCCAGCTGCGCAGCCTCTGTACTCTGTAGTGGCACCTGCCCTGTGGAATGCCGTCCCATCCGATGTCAAGGAATTAAAGAACTATTTGACTTTTAGCCCTGTATAGGGAAGTTGTTAATGTTTTGTTGTGTTTTTAATATTTTCTTGGGAGCTGCCCAGAGTGGCTGGGGCAATCCAGTCAGATGGGCTGCATATAATAAAAAAAGTATTATTATTATTATTAAGATTACCAAACATAGACCAACGACCTGCACAGAATACAGAGACAGAACATGCCTCTAGAACAAGGCATGAGCATGCCTGGATGAAGAGCAGATTCCTGGAAGAGGACCCTAGAGCAGAGATGCCTCCTTCTCTGCTCCAGAGGACCCTCCCCACTTTCCCCTCCCACTGGTGGAGGTTCAGTTTGGAGCAAGATGCTCCAATCACATGTTCCCTCCCAGCAGGGCCAAAGAGCCCATTGCTCAAAGGCGGGACCGGCTCCTCACAGATCCAGGCCCAGAGCAGCATGTTCCAGGTGACTTGAGTGAGTGAGCCAGTCTGCAGAGGAAAGCTGGAAGCAACCAAAGTCGGGAGACATTGTGATGTGGGGAGAACTCCAGGCAGAGGGTTGGGAGCCTCTTGAGGTGAGGGCAGACGAGCGAGCGTGGCCTCCTTGAAGCAGCAAAGTACATCAGTGTCCATTGCTTCCTGCTTCCAAACACACCACTGTAAACAGGAAGGTCTGGAAATGTTCAGGATTTGCACCAACGTCCACGTGAGACTCCTAGCTCCTCTTCCTATGTTCATCAGGGCCTTCGATTTAGGCACATTAGATGAGCTCAATACCTCAAGGCCTGTGGCTTTGGCCCTCTGCGTTCGGCTCACAGCGTTTCCAGGGGTGTCGGTGGGAGGTGAGACCTTTGGGCGAATGACGCCTGCCCCTTCTGCCTCAGGTGAAGGCGGAGATGGAGACCCTGGTGCGGGAGAAGGGCATCAACTCCTTCCAGATGTTCATGACCTACAAGGACTTGTACATGCTGCGGGACAGCGAGCTCTACCAGGTCTTCCATGCCTGCAAGGACATTGGCGCCATCGCCCGCGTCCACGCCGAGAATGGAGAGCTGGTGGCCGAGGTGAGCTGCTCGGGGGGCAGGGGGGACGCGGCTGGGCCGCAGCCGGGGGGGGGGCAGTGGAAGGGGATGATCCCATCAGCCGATCCATAGGCTGTCCTGCCCTGGGAGAGGGGAGGAAGAGGCAGGGACCAGCAAGGGGGCAGGAAGAAGGTGACCCCTGTCCCCGCCTACCCCAGACTGACCCCCTCTTTTGCCTTTCCCTGCAGGGGGCCAGGGAAGCCCTGGAGCTGGGCATCACTGGCCCGGAAGGGATCGAGATCAGCCGGCCGGAGGAGGTAAGGGTGCCCACCAAGGAAGGAAGTGTTGCATTCCCAAAGCAAGGAAGGATTGGACTCTGATTAATAAAATACACGCGAGGCTTGACCAGCAAGACTCTGGGGGGAAGTGTCAATAATAATCCGTCCATCCCTCGGCCCAGGTCATTTTATTCACAAAAGAACGTTTTACACAGTGTTCGTAAGAACCAATCAGATTTCCTCTGAGCATTTCAGAAAAACCCACGTGGGGACAAAGTTAAAGTTAAAATTACAAAGAGCTAATTTGAGCATGCATACGTAATTCAGAGTAAATAAAAGAGGAAGCAAGGAGGAGGTCATAAACAGGAGTGGAAGGAAGGAAGGATGGCAGTATCCTTGTGAACTCTCTTCCTGGCCCTTAAGATCCACCTAAAGATTCACAAACTATGTTGGAGTAACCTACTATCTTTATGTACTGAGGATGCCTGATGAAGCAACTGGCCTGTGTTTCAGAATGCTTATCCGTGCCTGTCAGGCGTAGAGAAAGCAAATGGCATAGATGCAGAGGCTTGTGGGATTTGATCAGAAATTATTGTCAATGAATCAAACCCAGTGAATGCAATGCTTTCATCGCGGACACCATGGCTTGTTCCATATTTCATAATTCCTCATAGTAATCCCACCCGACCCCCACAAGGAAGGAGGCACACCCATGAATGAACACACCTGCCCTGCTGGGAATCTCACTCCCCCCAAGGCCCAAGAGAGAAGGGGGCAGTTTCGGAACTTGCAGGGTCTCCTTGCCAAGGCTGCCAATTGCCTGGTGACTGTTTTCAGAGGGCAGTTCTTCCACCAGCCAGGAAGAATGACCAGGAGGAAGGCAGTGGAGGAGGGACTTGGCTGCCCATGCAAGGTTGGGGGCAGCTGGCTGAGCTTGTGGGTGCTGCTCATAAGTGGGGGGATTATCATGGCTGTTAGTGGTGGGTGGGGGGACATCTGTGCCCCACTGAGCTCCAGGACCCACCAGCTGCAGCCGAAAAGAAGTGAGGTCCCCCACCCATGCCTACTGGCTTCACTGGGGCAGGCGCTTGCCCAGTTTGTGCCCCACCCCATGAGTTGGTCACTGCTGAGAAGAGGGGGAAGTGTTGGGGTTCTGTTGGCACCTGCAGGCACTGTCTCGGGGTCCAATGGGCCAGGCCGCTGCCTGCCTCATATCTCTCTCTCTCTCTCTGCATTGCAGTTGGAAGCTGAAGCTACGCATCGGGTCATCACCATCGCTAACCGGGTGAGCAGCCTTAACCGCCCCCTCCTTCTGCTGCAGAGGACTGAGGCTGTGTCTTCTTGCCCGACTGGGTGGGGGCCCCTTTGCCATTCCAGGTGGATGGATGGCTTGGACTCCGTGCCCAGGTCTCTCTCGTTGCCCCAAGCCCCCTGACGCCTTTCCTCTTCTTTTTGTCCTCCTCCCTCGGCAGACTCACTGCCCCGTCTACCTGGTCAACGTTTCCAGCATGTCAGCCGGGGACGTCATTGCCACCGCCAAGATGCAAGGTGAGTGGCGTTCCCTGGATCTGGAGCAGGAGGTGCCCACACGGCAACTGCAAGGGGAGATGGCAAGCTGCCCTTGGCATGTCCCGGCCCCTGGACCCATCCAGCCCCTCCTTGCTAGCCATTGCAAGGAGTGGGTCTTTTCTCCCCAGTCGGCTGGGGTGCCTGTTTTGGGGTGCCCTTTGGGTCCCTCCCAACTCTGCAGTTAACCTTCCCAGACCCTGAGATCGCCCTCTGAGGCCCTTCTTTGTGCGCCTCCTCTATGATGTCTCCGGAGGGTGGCAACACGAGAACAGGCCTTCTTTGTGGTGGCTCCCCATTTGTGGAATGCTCTCCCCAGGGAGTCTCGCCTGGTGCCTTCCTTACAGATCTTTAGGTGCCAGGCGAAAACGTTCCTTTTTAACCAGGCCTTGTGCTGATTAATGTTCTACATCCTTTTAACTGTGTCTGTGGGAAGGTTGGGATTATTGTTTTGCTGTTTTGTTTTGCTTCTCATGTTTTTTTCCTGCATTTTATTATTCTGTGAACAGCCCTGAAACCTTATGATGAAGGGCGGTATATAAATCCAATAAGTAAAAGTAAAAAAACCAAACACAACTCTGTGAGCAAAGTGTCCCTGGCACCCCCCTCGAGCGCACAGCTGAACAATGCGCCCCGCAAGTCCTGCCTCTGGTTGCTGTGGGGCTCTCGAGGAAACCACCCCCTCCCTGCCCCACAGCCAGGCCTGAGGTCCCTCCCCTTGCTTCCCCGCAGGGAAGGTGGTGTACGCAGAGACCACCACGGCCCACACTGCGCTGACGGGCTTGCACTACTACCACCAGGACTGGTCCCACGCGGCGGCTTACGTCACCGTCCCGCCCTTGCGGCTGGACACCAACACCTCCACCTACCTCATGAGCCTGCTTGCCAAGTAAGGGGGCCTGGGCTGGGGGGTGATGGAGCCCTGGAGGATGGAGGGAGAGGAGGAGGAGGAAGGGGGTCCTGGAACGAAGGCAGGGAAGGAAGGGGTGGCTTTGGGTGGAGAGGCCGAGAAGGGGGTTGCTAAGACCAGCTCTCCCCGCAGTGACACCCTGAACGTGGTGGCCTCCGACCACCGGCCCTTCACCACCAAGCAGAAGGCCATGGGCAAGGAGGACTTCACCAAGATCCCCCACGGAGTCAGCGGAGTGCAGGACCGCATGGCCGTCATCTGGGAACGGGGAGTGGTAGGTGGAGGCCCCCTGTTGCCCCCATCCCGCCATGGGGAGGGGAGAGGGCCTGGGGTGTGTGTGAGAGGCTTTCAAGCAAGGAATTGACTCTTCATTGTCATAGAATCATAGAGTTGGAATAGACCACAAGGGCCATCGAGTCCAACCCCCTGCCATTGTCGAAGGGACGCTTGCAAGGTGGGGAAAGGCATGTCCTACAGCCCCAGTTCTCTTAGCTCTTCCCAGGCAGTTGCCACAGCAGAGACCTCCGCTTATGTCTCTTCCCCACCTGAGGTGCCTGCAAGCAGGAGAAGACTGCGCCTGCGCGTTACCCGCCTCTGCTTCTCTCTCTTCCATCCTCTCCTGGTCCTGCCAGGCAGGAGAGGTGGGGACAGGAGACGGCGGTGTGGAAGCCCTTGGCTCTCCCCCCGCCTGAGCTGTCTCCCTCCTCTGCTGCTGTTCTTCACTCTTCACTTCTGACCCCCGATCACCAATCCCTTTTCCTAAGTCAGTCTCCAGTGCCCCTTCTCCCCAGAATGCAGCCATCACTCCCTGTGGCTCCACCCGGTCCCTGACTTGCCAGTGTGGTGTAGTGGTTAAGAGCGGTAGTCTCATAATCTGGTGAACTGGGTTTGCTTCCCCGCTCCTCCACATGCAGCTGCTGGGTGACCTTGGGCCAGTCACACTTCACTCTGAAGTCTCTCAGCCCCACTCACCTCACAGAGTGTTCGTTGTAGGGGAGGAAGGGAAAGGAGATTGTTAGCTGCTTTGAGACTCCTTAAGGGGAGTGATAAAGCGGGATAAAGCGGCAGCTAAAAAAGCCAATGCAATTCTGGGCTGCATCAATAGGAGTATAGTATCTAGATCAAGGGAAGTAATAGTGCCACTGTATTCTGCTCTGGTCAGACCTCACCTGGAGTACTGTGTCCAGTTCTGGGCACCACAGTTCAAGAAGGACACTGACAAACTGGAACGTGTCCAGAGGAGGGCAACCATAATGGTCAAAGGCCTGGAAACGATGCCTTATGAGGAACGGCTAAGGGAGCTGGGCATGTTTAGCCTGGAGAAGAGGAGGTTAAGGGGTGATATGATAGCCATGTTCAAATATAGAAAAGGATGTCACATAGAGGAGGGAGAAAGGTTGTTTTCTGCTGCTCCAGAGAAGCGGACACGGAGCAATGGATCCAAACTACAAGAAAGAAGATTCCACCTGAACATTAGGAAGAACTTCCTGACAGTAAGAGCTGTTTGACAGTGGAATTTGCTCTTTGAAGGTCTTTAAGCAGAGGCTTGACAACCATATGTCAGGAGTGCTCTGATGGTGTTTCCTGCTTGGCAGGGGGTTGGACTCGATGGCCCTTGTGGTCTATTCCAACTCTATGATTCTATGATATCAAATGCAAACTCTTCTTCTTCTTCCCTTCGGTCGGTGCAGAGGGACAAAGGCTAGCAGGAGAGGCTTGGAGGAAGCCCTTCTGGGGTCCCTCTGCTGGCTGGCTGCCCGCATGAGAAAGAAAGGAGCTCAGGGCAGGGCGCCCTCAACCCAGCCTTGCAGCAACACTTGGCGCTAAGCCCATGGCAGAGCTCCCCATGCCTGCTTCCCTGCCACCAGCACAGCCTGTCCTCCAGCAGCCAGGGGGCACACAAACTAACATGGGGGGGGGGGAATGCTCCAGGATCCATCCCAGCACCCCCCCCGGAGATCTGCAAGAGGGGGAGAGAATCCCATGGCAGGCCGGGGGGGGGGGGGCTTGGCGAGGCCATTTCAAAGCCAGCATTCCTAGCCAGGGAGTGGTCCTCTGGTGGTGGGGGCTCTCCCAGAGCGTTTCCCATCAGCTCCCCCCTCCCCCCGGCTCCTGCCAAGTCCTCTGACCTCTCTCTCCCCTCAGGTGGGGGGCAAGATGGACGAGAACCGCTTTGTCGCCATCACCAGCTCCAACGCTGCCAAGATCTACAACATGTACCCCCGCAAAGGCCGCATCATCCCCGGGGCCGACGCAGACGTGGTCGTGTGGGACCCAGAGGCCACCAAGTAGGTTGGGGGACACACACAAAGGGGCCACAGGGAGCGGGGAGGGGGCTGGGTGTCAGCAGGGCCATGTTGGGAGTGGCAGCTTGGGGCTTATGGGCTGTGAGAAGAGGGGAGTTGACGGGGGGGGTCACTTTGGCCTGATGCTGCTTCAGAAGCCAGGCTCCCCTCCTCTCCTGCTGGCTGCCTCCCCAGGGAAGCGGGGGGGGGGGAGGATGCTCACAGAGATAAGAGGTTCTCCCCAGCATCATGGCTGAGTGTCCAGCGCTTTCTGCATTAGTTGATTTGATGGACTGATATATTATTTCGTACAATTTATATGCTTCCTGATGGTTTAAAAAAACACACAAATAAACCTCCAATCTACAAAAGAGATAAAAGAATAACATGGTCAATTACAGATATTAGCAGCAATCATTTAAGACTTCCAGGAGGACAAAATAACAGTAGACTAAAAGCAGAACAAAACCTCCATCAGCTTTCTAAACTTCTGGGTCGGCTTGTCCAAACAAGAATGTATGTATTAGATTTTCAGTGGCTCTTGTTGTGGGGGGTGTCTTTAAATTGTTGATTGCTTCAAGGCGTTTTTGTGGGAAGCCATTCGTAAGTCAATTCAATAGGTAATGAGGAAAGACTTCATCCTCGCCCTGCCCCCTCCCCAGCCAGGCTTGCCTTTCTGCCACAGAGGCAGCGGGGGGGAGCATAGGAAGTTGCCTTGTTCCATGTCAGACCCTCACTGCATCTAGCGCAATGTCGTCTGCACTGACCGGCAGCAGCAGCAGCAGCTCTCCAGGGTTTCAGACAGGAGCCTTTTTCCCAGTACTGCTCAGAGATGCTGCCACTGGGGACTGAGCCCGTGGCCTTCTGCATGCCAGGCGTGTGCTCTACCCTTCCTCTGAAGCTGCAACCCGTGTTGGCTGGAGCTCAAGGGAGGGGCAGTCGAAAACAGCTGGAGGGCGTCAGGTTGTGGAAGACTGCCTTCCCAAACTCCCATCACTATTCAGAAATGAGCTGGAACTCCCAGTGAAGAAGCCTCTTCTGGCTGAAACCCCTGAAGGCGTCTCTGCTTCTCAGGAAAAGACACCCAGTTTCAGTGGCAAAAGAAGGGCTCCAGTTTCGCCAGACCCCTGGGCTCTCCCTTAAGTCCCTTTAGTGCATTGGCAGAGAAGGACCCACTTGCTTCTGGCGCCTACGCAAAGGTCTCTCTTCTTCTTCCTCAGTAGCGCTGGGGTAAACTACTGTCCTCCTTGCCCAACAGATGCTTGCAACACATTTCCCTGCGCTCTGATCCTGTTGCTTTCACAGCACACAGTAGATGGCGCAAACGCACCACTGCGTCCCGCTTCTGCCAGGGGAAGGGGACACCCTGAGCTGCAGCTAAATCTTGCAGCGTGGAGTCCTCCTGGTCAGGGTGCCAGGGAGCCAGCCACACTGTCTCTTCCTGTTCCATTCCCCCTCTGCCACCTCCGGCAAGAAGCAGAAGGGCTTTTTCTTGCCTTCTACAGCCTTGCGGGGCGCCTCTCCCCAAGCCTGCTGATCCACCCCTCTCGCTAGGGCTCCTCCACTGCTGCTCACGGGATCAGCACATGTTTGAGGCCTCATCCTGCCTCACTTTGACATTGCGTGTTATTATTTCCATATCCCTCCTTTCCCAAATCACAACAGAGAAGGTTAAATAAGAAAAACCTATAAATGCACACAATACAATGTTGGCATGCTCCCAAAAGTCTTTGCTCTGCAGCCTCTTTCTGGTGGGGCTTCTAAAGGACCAGGGAGGAAGCTGGGAGCCGGCCACCCCCCAGCCCAAGAGGGAGTCTGAGCAGCTGCCGGCCCAAGCCCTGCCTCACCTCCTGCTCCCTGCTCCCCCCAGGACCATCTCGGCCAGCACCCAGGTCCAGGGCGGGGACGTGAACCTCTTTGAGAACATGCGCTGCCACGGGGTGCCCCTGGTCACCATCAGCCGCGGGCGCGTGGTCTACGAGAACGGCGTCTTCATGTGCGCCGAGGGCACCGGCAAGTTCTGCCCCCTCCGCTCCTTCCCAGACTCCGTCTACAAGAAGCTGGTGCAGCGGGAAAAGGTACCGGGGCAGAGCGGGGTGGCAGGGAGCGCAGTGCATTGCATTGCATGCAGAGACACCCATCGCAAGGCAGCCTTGAAGACCACCATGGATTGGGGGGGGCTCTGCAGAGAGGAAGAAGAGGAGGAGGGGCATGCCCAGAGGCTTTTGCTTGTGGCAGACACCAGACGGTGGGCAGGGGAAAAGGCTGGAGCCCCCATTCCTCCTTTCAGGGCAGGAGTGTGGCTGCGGGAAGCCCAAGGGTTGGGGGTTGGGTGGGGGTTTGCGGGAGGAGGATAGCGGGGCAGGGGGAGGCACAGAGGGTGGAGAGCAGGGCTGGGCACCCCAGGTGTGCTTGTAATTTGGGCGTCCAAGTGCAGAAATCCAGATGCATCCAGGTGTTTGGGGTTTTGTCTTTTGCAAAGAGGGAGGAAATGTCTCACCTTTTTCCTGCAAGGAGAAGAGTTGGGGCTTGGCCAGGCATGGCATGGCATGGCATGGGTAGCAAGGCTTTGCTGGGGGGGGGGACTGAAATGGCTACCACTTGAGCAGAGGGGCAACTTAGGGATGAAGAGGAAGGGGCTTGACTGGGAGGGGAGATGTTGGTCCCAGGAGAGGCTGGCAGGAGAGCAGAGGAGCGACCAAGAGACCCAAAGGAGGGGGCTTAGGGAGGTCAACAAGGAGGACCCCCCCCAGCACTCCAGCCCCCCCCCCCCGAATCCTGGAATGGTAGAATTGACGCAAGGACCCTGAAAGCCGTTTAGTCCATCCTGGGATGGGGGGGGGCAGCCAAGCTCTGCACCCAGAGATGAGGGAAGGCAGGGGGAGCTGAGGGAATCTTTCCAAGGGGTGGGGGGCTGAAGAGGGGGTGAGCCAAGCAACCGGCCCCCGCTTCTTCGCCCTACTTCCCCTCGCAGTCCTTGCTGCAAAGACAGTGGAGGCTGGGGAGCCCCCCCCCCCCGGCCTCCAGCATGCCTCAGTGTTTGACCAGTGGTAGTCTGGGGCGAGGAGAGTGGAGTGGGGGGAGGGTAGCAGAGAGTGGCGTCTGGAGGGGGTCCCTGGCAGACGTGGCACCCAGGGCCCAGTACCTGCTGGTCGAGGGGGGGAACGAGAGGAGCCCCCGTTCCCAGCCCCCAGAGGCAGCTGCCCCTCCCCGCCCAAGCCCCCACCCCGGCCTGCATTTCACCTGCCCCCCCGCCCACCCCGAGCCCCCCAAGAGGCAGGCTCCCCCTTTTCCCACCCTGGGGGCGCCGGGGTCTCCAGAGGCCGCCTCTTCCGCTGACCTGTCTGTGCCTTTTGTTGTCTTGCTCCGCGCAGAGTTTAAAGCTCAAGGGCGTGGACCGCACCCCCTACCTGGGGGACGTGGCCGTGGTTGCCCACCCTGGGAAAAAAGAGACGGGGACGCCCCTGGCAGACACGCCCACCCGGCCGGCCACGAGACACGGGGGCATGCGCGATCTCCACGAGTCCGGCTTCAGCCTTTCCGGTAAGAGCGGGGCTGGAGCGCGGGGCCTTCTGTGGGGGAGGGCGCGCAGAGGCGGGAGAGCCCCCCACGCCATGCTCCTTGCACCCCCCCCAGGCTTCGGCATCTTCCCTGCCCCGCTTGCCCGCCTCCTGCCTTGCCCAGCAGAGCCAGCTGCCCCACTAGGGCTGGGACCTGGCTTCCCCCCTCCCCTGCGCCACCACCCACCACGCCCCCCACCCCCAATTCCTGCAGGGCCTGCTCCCCGCCCCGATCCTGCATTGGCTGGGAATCAGGAGACGGGAGAGCGAGAGGAGGAAGCCGCCAGAGTGGGACGAAGGCAGGGGTCAGGCCAAGCCGCTCTTGGGGGTGGATGGGCATAGCATCCTGGAAGGGGCACCCAAGGGTCATCCAGCCCAGCCCCCCGCAATTCAGGAATCACAGCGGAAGAATCCCTGACAGGTAGCTAGCCAAGCTCTGTTGAAACAAGGAAGGAGAGCCCCCAATTTGGGGGGAGTGGGTTCCACAGCGCTGGGTATTTTGGCTGGGTCAGGATAGCCCCCCGTCCAGCCCCTCTCCCCCCCCCTTGAGGCACACCTGCAGGGCTACACAGAAGGGGTGTCGCTCCTTGCAGAGGAGTCTCCTGCCAGCCATGGCCGAGAGGGAGCAGTGGGGCCAGGCAAGGAGGCCTGTGGGGCTGAGGGGTCGGAGGGGCAGACGGTCCCTTGCCCTCCTTCTCTGCCACAGTCCTTTTCCACGTTTATTTATTTATACTTTTCAAGTTTTTACATTTCACTGTTTTTACAATCATTTTGACATTTCAAACCTTGACTTCCTTCTCCCTCTTTCTGCGGTTCCTCCCATTTGTTTTTCATACCTTCTGCATATCCAAATTAACTTAATTTGCTCATTTGTTTATCTGCTTTAAATATATACCCTTATAAAACTGCAGGCTGTTAAATAATCCTGTCGGTGTTTTTATCTTTTTATAATTTATCTGTAAATATTGAATAAACCATTTCCATTCTTTTATAAAAAAATGTTATCTTGATTTCTTATTCTTCTGGTAAGTTTTGCCTTTCCGCATATTCCATAAGTTTTTGTATCCATTCTTCCTTTGCTGGATCTTCTGCTTCTTTCCATTTTGGGGCGAGTAACATTCTTGCTGCTGTAGTAGCATACATAAATAAAATTCTATACAATTTAGGGAGTTCTGTCCCTATAATTCCCAAAAGAAAAGCTTTTGGTTTTTTTACAAAGGTTATTTTAAATATCCTTTTCATTTCATTATATATCATTTCCCAGTAAACTTTAACCTTACTACAAGACCACTACATATGGTAAAAAGAACCTTTCTCTTTACATTTCCAACACCTATTTGATTTAGATTTATACATTTTTGCCAACTTGCTCGGTGTTTGATACCATCAATATATCACTTTCATACAATTTTCTCTTAGACCATAACATGCTGTATTTTACATCCATATTCTGCAATCGTTTCAATGCTTCCATGTCTATATTATGACCAGTTTCTATTGCCCAGTGAGGCCTATTGAGGATTTTACCTGCTCATCCTTTGTCTCCCATTCCAATAATATTTTATACATTTTAGACAGCACTTTTACATTACATTCCAACAGGTCTCTCTCCAGTTGTGATATTTGTTCCCCAAACCCTCATATCCTATCTTTCTTAAATACTTAATGCAAATGATGATATTGTATCCATGCTATTAATTTTCCTGATAATTCCTTAAATTCTTTTATTTTGTACTCCTCCCTCTTAATAAATTTCTATAAGCAGTCTATCTTTCTATCATATTCTTTTTCTTTACCACTATGGCTTCCAACGGTGAGAGCAAAAGTGGTGTTTTTACCTCTAATAAATTCTTATATTTATGCCATACTCTATAATTTTCCCCCTAATTATATGATTTGTAAATCCTTTATGAACTTTCACCTTTTCATACCATAAATAAGCGTGCTAACCAAAAATATTATCATGACCTTCTAGATCTAGAATATGTGAATTTTTTAATGTCATCCATTCCTTCAGCCAACAGAGATAAGATGCCTCATAGTATAATCTCATATCTGGCAGGGAAAAACCTCCTTGTTCTTTTGCATTCTCTGCCACAGTCCTGAGAAGAAAAACCCCACTCCAAAGTTGCTAATTGCATTTCAAGGGCGTTGAAATGCAAATAGCAGCTTCCAAAAAGGAGGTCTTTCTTGGTATCTGGTTTGGACCTGAGAGTGGCTGGGGGTGCTGGGGCTGGGGTCCCCAAACCATGTGAGGTGCTGTCTCTTCTCTGGAGGTGGTTCAGGTGGCATCTCTTCTGCTGGAGGTTGCATGGTCAGTCATTTTGGGGAGGGGGCTTTCATGGGGTGATGGGTAGGCAAGAGGGCAGGCTGCACCAGCGATGTGATTTTTTTTTCTTTTTTGGCAGGGGGAGAGATTTTCTTTGTACTGACCTCTGCGAAGAGGGCTCTGTTGTGCGCAGAAGCCGTGGTTGGCAATGGGGAATCTGCTTCCTAGAGCAAAGTGGGGGGGGGGGGGAGGCTGCCAGCCTGACTCTTTCAGCCTGTTTGTCCCTTCAAATTGCAGGGGGGGGATGCTTCTTACTCAAGGCTAGCAGAGCAAGACGTGCCAAGTCTGGTTAATGCCAGGTGTCAGAAGTGAGAGGCTTCAGGCTGGCCTCCAAAGTCCTGCTTGGGAATTCTGGGAGGTGCTTTTGCCGCTGGATTGGACCTGGCAGGTCCCTCTCGGCTAGAACCTCAGTGTCCCCCCCCCAAAAAAAAGGGTGGGAGCAACTCCTGCTCCTCCTCAAGCTCAACCCCTGGCAGGCTCTGGAAATGGGGATTATAGCCACTAAGGGGGTCTCTTCCTCTTCCTTGAATTGCTCAGCAGTGGGGGGGGGCAGGGAAGGGGGATTGCAAGCCCTGATGTAATAGAATAACAACAACAACAACAACAACAATAATGATAATAATTTATTATTTATACCCCACCCATCTCACTGGGCTTCCCCAGCCACTCTGGGCAGCTTCCAGCAAAATATTAAAATACCGTAACGCATCAAACATTAAAAGCTTCCCTAAACAGGGCTGCCTTCAGATGCCTTCTAAAAGTCAGATAGTTATTTATTTTCTTGACATCTGATGGGAAGGAGGTGCCACCACCGAGAAAGCCCTCTGTCTGGTTCCCTGTAACTTCGCTTCTCGCAGGGAGGGAACCGCCAGAAGGTCCTTAGAGCTGGACCTCAGTGTCCGGGCAGAACGATGGGGGTGGAGACGCTCCTTCAGGTACACTGTATTAGGTGAATCCCCCTCTCTTTTGCTTCTGTCTCCCCTCCAGGGGTGCCGACTTGCCCCCCACATGAAGGGGAGCCTGGCATCACATGATGCACCCCGCCCCTGCCTGGTGTGCAAGTGCTTGCCTGGTGGCAGCAGGGGATAATCACCCCTCAATATTGGGGTTGCTCAGCCCCTCCCCACAAATACTGAGGGGCCGAAGCCCCTTCCACTCTCTATAGCCTCTGCTCCCTTCTCACCCTTTGCTTGCCCCAAATTGCAGCAGCAGGAAATAGTTTTTTGGCATTGGGGAGGGGGGTTGCGCCTGAATTTGGGGGAGAGCTGGTGGGGCTGTTTACGGGGGTCCTCGCCACAGCTTTTCTCCTCCCCGGCTGGTCCTTGTGGCCTGGTTGGGACAGGATGTGCCCCCCCCCTTGCCAATGTGCTTCTGACCGCCCCGTTCTTCTCTGTCTCCAGGTTCTCAGATCGATGACCATGTTCCAAAGCGAGCTTCGGCCCGGATTCTCGCTCCCCCCGGAGGCAGGTCTAGCGGCATTTGGTAGCTGCTCCCCCGACTTGTCCCCCAACTAAGGACGCCGTCGCCGCCCCCCCACTCGCCCGGCTGCCCCCCCCCCACGCCCCGCGGGCTCCAGGCAGACACACCTTTCACCGGAGCTGCCGCCGCCGAAGACCAGCACTTCACACCTGATGACCCCCACCAAGACCCCTCCCCGGAATGAGGCTGCCAGGGGGGTCCCGGGCCAGAGGCACCCCCCCTCACTCCACGACTGCATGGAAACGCAGGCTGATGCACGGGGGGGGGGCGATGCTGGGCTGCTTCTGTCTCTTTCTTCCCGGTAGAGGGGGGCAGCTCCCCCAAGTGCCACGGGCGGTGGGGGTGGGGGCCGACTTAGGGAGGGGGCAGGGCCAAGGGGGGCCACCTGAGCCCCCAGTTCCTTTCTGTTTTGCACGTTGGGTTTTTTGGATAAGTGACATTTTGACTTGTTTGTGCATCACGTGGAAAAAAAATGAATAATCCTGAATTGAAAGGTGCTTTGTGTGACTAGCAGTAGGATAGAAAGGGGAGGCAGGTGGGGGGGGCTGGACAGGTCTCTAGGGTGGAGCCCCCCCTTTTCCAAGCAGCGTTTGCTGTGCAGAGAGGTTCATCCCAACATTGCTTAGCAGTAGTGGGACCCCCACTTTTTGCTCTCTTCCCCGGGGAGGGGTGATGATGCCATGAGGTGGATTGAGGGGGGGGTCCTCTGCTGCCTGCCCCCCTTTTCCATGGCCTTCTCTGTAGGCCCCACTCAGTGCCTTCTCTTGCGAGGGGGGAGGGCTAAAGTGGGAGAACTCCCACCCACCCCGTCCTTCCGCCAGCCCACCAGGCAGGTGTTGTCAGGGAGGGCCCCGAGCCATGGGCGCAAGAGGAGGGCCAGGACCCCTGGGCTCCCCCTGGAGAGTGCAGTGCAGTGGTTAGAGCAAGGGGACCTCTCTCCCCACATTCCAGCATAGGATACAGAGCTTTCGTATCTGCACCTTTTGGTAGGCAGGAATCCCTTTCTGATCCTTGGGTAGGGAGAATGGCCCGTGGGGTGAAGGGACCAGAGAGCCGGGAGGAGGAGGAGGAGGCTGGCTGCTCCCCAAACCTTTGGGGCCTCTGCTTGCCACTCCGCAGAGGAAGAGGGGCTGGGTGCATTGTCCTCTGCGACCCACTGTGAAGAGCTTGTGGGGGGGAAGCCAGTCGGGGTCTCAGCCCATGGTGGTTGGCACCTGTTAGACCTGAGAGGCACCCGTTGAGGTATGGGATGTCTTGAGAGTCGCCAGCATACTCACCCCAACATTCCTCTTTTAACACAATGGTGCTAACCCCCCACCCCCCCTGGCTGACTGTTGGGGCCACAGAGCCCCCCTCCACCCCCCCTCTGCCCACCCACCCACCCACCTGGTCTCCCTCTGGAGTAGTGTGAAGTGTGAACTGTTACTTGTGCACCTTCTCTCCCCCCCCCCACTAGTTGGTCCCCGTAGGTGTGTGAGGCTGGTGGGGGGCACGACAGAGGACTCCTTTGCCCCAGGACTGCGGAGGAGGAGGAGGAGGAGTCCCGCCCCCCCGCCCGCCCCTCCGTTGGGATAGTCTTGTAATGGCTGTGATAGCACCTGCTGCCCTGTGCGTTTCTGTTTCCTCATTAAAGAGTGTTCTCATGGTACGAGGCTCCTGCGTCTGTGCTTCTGGGGTTTGGGCGGGCAGCACTGAGATTTGGGGGGGCCTTCACAAGCGCTCTCTCAAGGGTGGCTCAAACCAACAGCCCATCAGGCACCAACAATCCACAGGTAGCGATTGCATCTGCTTTGGCCAGTTACCGTATTTTTCGCTCTGTAAGACACACCTGACCATAAGACGCACCTAGTTTTAGAGGAGGAAAACAATTTAAAAAAATATTCTGCATCTGTGCAGCACCTCTCCAGCAAAGCGGGAGGAGAAACGGAAGGGGTGCCATTTCTCCTCATGCTTGCGCAGCTTTCCCTCTGCGCAGCGCCTCTCCAGTGAAGTGAAGTGTTCCTCCTGTTGCCCTGAAGAGGCTTCGCACGGCTTTCCCAGAAGTCAGAACAGCAAGAGGGATCACTGCTTTTGCTGCGCAGCTCTCCCTCTTGCTGTTCTGGCTTCTGGCATAGCCGTGCAGCCTGCATTCGCTCCGTAAGACGCACACACATTTCCCCTTACTTTTTAGGAGGGAAAAAGTGCGTCTTATACAGCAAAAAATACGGCAATTAAATCTGCCGTGCTAAACGGGATGTGGGTGTAAACGAAATGTGCAGAGCTACATGCACCAGTTGGCAGCAGAGGGCAGCATCGTGGGGGGGGGGCACAGAAGTGCATTTCCTCCTGCCCCCCCCGAAGGGGCTGAGGCTTGGGATTCCTGCCTGCTTTGCTCTGTCACCCCCCCCCCCGCGCCATGGTCCCTTGGAAGGTTCCAAGTTGATCCACTAGTGGCATTTGACGGGGGGCTTTCATTTGAAGAGATCTCTTGCTTCTTCAAACATGGCTAAATAATCTAGTTGTCAGTATCTCTATTGATAATAATTTTTATTAGTTTTCAATTACAATAACCCAATAATAGCCTCATTATAACAATGCCAAATTATAATACAATTATTAATACCAATCCTTCAGGTGCCAAATCATGTAATTTAGGTGCCCCTCCCCCCGCGTGCTAGAATGGATGATTTGATGATTTATGCGTTCCAAAATCCTATTAATTTCAATCACACTCCAGTCAAATTAGCAATCCCTTACACAACAACTGCAATATTAACAACTTCCATTCGTACTGGCACATTAAATGATTTATAAACGTGTAGGTGAAGCATTCAAAACATATCCTTGTTCTTCCTGTGGCAATTATTCTGTCCGTGATGTTTTTTTCTGTCCTTGAAAAATATTATGTCTATCTTTTCCCGGTTGTTGCTGTTCTCCTTCATTCCCTGGGTGGAGCTAATATCCCATTGTTGTTTCAGAAGTTCTCCATTGCTCTGTCCCGTGCTTCATTGTTTTGCAACTTTAGCATCAGCTGCAAAAATCCCAAGCTGTCCCGATAAAAAACCTGTTTTTGCCATTTTTTCCTCTCAACCTGGGAAGGAGAGTGATCTGCAAATAACTCAGTGATGAACCTTATCAACTCCTTGGCAAGCTCAAAGATTCCTTTCATCCCTCTATTCAGCCAAAGATAAGTAGTTATACATCCAGTTTAATTAAATTACAAGTCATTTTAGCATTATTCAGTTCAGTCCGTAGATAATAAAGGATAGGGAAGAGTCAGCTCTAAATTTCCATTGTAAACCTTTGGCAAAATAGAGCTTCCCTACCTTTTTCCTTTTCCTTTTTTTACACACACAGTTCCATTTGATGTTATATTCCATATCTGCAATCCAGTTTCATCCCATTTCCCTGTACATACACAAATTGAACAAAGCACTTCAAGGGAGGGTTGCCGAATCATAAATGTACAAAAGAAAGCTTTATATCAAGAAGCCGTAGGCTCCCCCTCATCTTTTACACCGAATGAAGTCTTCTTTCAAGTTCAAACCTTAACAACCTTGCAGCTGCTTCAATTCCACAGTTGATCTCATCTCTTCTAGCACACACCTGTACATTAGTCTAAATTAAACTCTTAATAGGAGAACCTTTGCTTCTTAATGGCGGCAAAGGAGGGTTTTCAGCAGGTGAAGGGCTTTTGCACTCAGCGCCTCCCTGCCCCCCACAATCCATACCAGAGCGAGAGCTGGGTACCGAGATGATCTGCGAGTGAAGCCAGTTCCCCCCTGTCCCTGGGGGAACTTGCAAGGATAATTACCCTCAATTATCCTTGTTTTTTCTTTGCCAACAATCTCCCGCAGTCATGGGAGCTGCCTCCATTAAGGCAGACCAGAATCGGAAGCCCCTAGTTGTCTGTGTGTCTGAATTTGAGGATCCCCTTCAAGGTGGTCAGTCTACTTGAGTTAAAAGATTCTTCAGGTAACCATCGTACTGCAAACAAAGTACAAATCACCCATGGTTCCTTACACTGGTTCTCAATTTTACTCTTGGACCCCTCAGTTTGATCCCATTTGCTAGAATGAACTGGAGGGGGTCCAAGACCTCATTGGCTGGCAAAGGCAGAGAAAACTTCAGAGCCTTCTTACCTGCGAGATGGTTCCTGGTCTGCTTCAAAGTGTTTGCACCCATTTTCTGATCAGATCCTGCCCTTAAGACTGCCAGCCCCCCCCCCCGCCAGTTCTCTAACTTGGCTCTGTGGTGCCCATCTTTTGGGGACCTCCCTCCTAAGTTGGCTGGTGGCCTTTCACCCGGGTCCCTGCTTATCTAGTCCCTTTAATATTCAAGTTTTCCTGGCAAACCCCCCCTTCACAACTGCTACGGAAATGCCCCCCTTGCTTTCGGATGCCCGTTTCATGAATGGTACCAGTGCAGGTGGGTCAATAGACAGGACAGAGGATATGAAAAAGAAAAATGTGCGCCTCCTTGATTTCAGATTCTTGTTGACTCCCTTGCTTTCGAATGCCCAATTTTTGCTTTTTGCTTTTTAAAGACTTTTTATTGCAAAGTAAATACATCAGTAACAAGCCATACATAAAGAATAATATAAAGAAAAAGAAAAAATAAAGGGAAAAACGCAAAGAAAAACAGACAGTAAAACAATAAAGAAAAGTATATTTCAATACAATAAACACTTCCCACCAGTTTTCCAGGTTAGGACGTTAAGCTAGGCAGCCTGTGGTTTCCAGGATCCCTCCCAGAAGATAGTGGCATGCTCACAACCCTGTGGCTGTTCAGTTTAGAAGTCACCAGGCCATGAATTGCTGCAGGTGACATACCTGCCAGCCTCTGAAAAGTGCTGAGTGCCCCTCAGTTCTCTGGTGACCATGTAGGGTAGCTCAGCATCATCAAGACGGGGGCGGGGCGAATGGAGCCTCATCAAGAACAGTGCTGAGCACCACCTTCCTGCCAACAAAATCTTCCCTGGATTCCACTTTCCTTTATTTCCCCATCTCCTGTCCATCATGACCCCAGGCACCAATTCAGCCCCCCCCCCCATTGATGAAAAGTAGAACTGGGAGGCTGGAGTCCCCCCTTCGCTCCCAATCTCTGAATGACTTCACTCAGCAGTTTCATTAAGATTTTAAAGTGCTTGTGAGACAGGCAGAACCCTCCATGACCCCACACTTTATTCTTGGGTATGGAAGGGAGGTTTTAATTACTGTCTTTCTTCATTATTTTTCCCGTATAGCAAAGTACAGTGGTGCCTCGCAAGACGAAATTAATCCATTCCACGAGTCTCTTCGTCTAGCGGTTTTTTCATCTTGCGAAGCAACCCTATCAGCGGCTTAGCGGATTAGCGCTATTAGCGGTTTAGCGGCTATTAAAGGCTTAGCGGTTTAGCGGCTAAAAGGCTATTAGCGGCTTAGCGGCTTAGAAAAAGGGGGGGAGCGAAAAAAATCACAAGACTTGCAAGACTTTTTCGTTTTGCGAAGCAAGCCCATAGGGAAATTCGTCTTGCGAAGCGCATCGAAAAATGGAAAACCCTTTCGTCTAGCAGGTTTTTCGTCTTGCGAGGCATTCGTCTTGCGGGGCACCACTGTATCGCTATTTTGTTACGAAGATGAGAAGAAGCCATTAATGAAAGGCATCTCGCTGGATGAGAAATACTGTAAGACCGTAGAGAAATTAAGCGAGGGCATACAAGGGGGAAAATATGGTCTGAAGCTCAACATCAAAAAAAGGAAGATCATGGCCACTGGTCCCATCACCTCCTGGCAAATAGAAGGGGAAGAAATGGAGGCAGTGACAGATTTTACTTTCTTGGGCTCCATGATCACTGCAGATGGTGACAGCAGCCACGAAATTAAAAGGCGCCTGATTCTTGGGAGAAAAGTGATGACAAACCCAGACAGCATCTTAAAAAGCAGAGACATCACCTTGCCAACAAAGGTCCGTATAGTAAAAGCTCTGGTTTTCCCAGTAGTGATGTATGGAAGTGAGAGCTGGACCATCAAGAAGGCTGATCGCCGAAGAACTGATGCTTTTGAATTCTGGTGCTGGAGGAGACTCTTGAGAGTCCCATGGACTGCAAGAAGATCAAACCTATCCATTCTGAAGGAAATCAGCCCTGAGTGCTCACTGGAAGGACAGATCCTGAAGCTGAGGCTCCAAGGCCTTGGCCAACTCATGAGAAGAGAAGACTCCCTGGAAAAGACCCTGATGCTGGTAAAGATGGAGGACACAAGGAGAAGGGGACGATGGAGGACGAGCTGGTGGGACAGTGTTCTCATAGCTACGAACATGAGTTTGACCAAAGTGCGGGAGGCAGTGGAAGACAGGAGGGCCTGGCGTGCTCTGGTCCAGGGGGTCATGAAGAGGCGGACACCACTAAATGACTAAACAACAATGCAAGGGGCAATTAATACTAACCCCGACCCGGATCAAGAGGCGGCATTTTAAATTAACAGTGAAAAAGACTTCTGGCGAATGTGACTTACTTGAGTGTAGACATTACCAAGGATCTTGGCCACGGGGGGGGGGGGGAAGGACATGGCTGGGTCCTATTCTGCTCTGCACAGTGCTGTGCGCAACTTCGGTTCTCATTCTGCTTCCAACTCATTATGGGAAAACAAAGGCCTCAACAACATGAAAAGCTCCAATATAGAGGCAGCTGTTGTTTCAGGACAAACAAAGCAGACCTGTTCTCCAAAACATTTTCCCCCCTATAAGCCTTTTTATGTTCAGCTTATTTGCTTTGGTGAAAATGGCACGAATATGTCTAGGGCAGACCTCCAACCAGCCTCTTAATGCTTCCTGAGAGAGAGGTCTGCACAGATTCCAATGCTCTTTCGGTTGCAAAGCATGATTGAGTCACGCGGAGCCAGAAATCAAGGGAGTTTAGAGCAGGGTTCCTTTGGTGGTGGTGTTTACTTCCCAAGAGGAGGTAGACAATAAGATCAGACTGTTTGCAAATATTCCATAATAAGCACCAGTGCGTAATGCCAATTATTAACTGATACATGGGGCATGCTCTAAGCTGCTGCACACTAAGTCCCTATTTCTGGCTGAAGCCTCAGCCGTCCAGGCCTAGCGATGGCCTCAGCACTGCGCTTGTCATGTTCAAGCTTCAGCTGCTGGGGCAAGCGCCACACTCTGGCCCATAGAATCACAGAACAGTAGAACTGGAAGGGACCCGCAGGGTCATCTAGTCCAGCCCCCTGCAGTGCAGGAATATCCACTAAAGCATCCATGACAGATGATCATCCAACCTCTGCTTAAAAAAACCACCAAGGAAGCAGTTTCCACCACGTTCTGAGCGAGTCCCATTGTTGAACAGCTCTTGCCTTCAGAAAGTTCTTCCTAAAGAATCTCCTTTCTTTTTATATATATTATTTTTATTGGTTTTCCAAATGATTACAAATCAGCCCAAATTATTTAAATTTAATACAATTTTAAATAATAATAATAATCAGGTTTCCCGCTCCTGTCGCACACGTAAGTCCATTACTTCCTGACGTAGCCACTTCATTCTTCTTTAATCTCCCCTTCACCCATCTTGATGTCAGTCCATTCTTTCTAGTTCGGACAATATGGAGCGAGGTGGCCCAGGGGCCCGACTCTGCAAGGAAGCGGCTGGGATTGGAAAGCATCCCCTATCCCCGTGTTGCCTAGCAACCGCCACACTCCAGGCTGGGCAATGGGGTTCCCTGGTTGCTTGGCAACCCCATGGTCCTCCCTCCTCTTCAGAAAGTAGCCAAGCTCCCAGCTGGGGTTGCCACATTACGATGGCCGTGGAAGGAGACTTGCCCTCAAGGTCAGTGGGGAGCCATCTGGTGAGGGGGCTGAGATTCAACAGGGGGGCGCCTGAGCTCACCTCCTGGGGAAGAGGCGGGAGGGCTTCTTCTCGAGAGGAAGCAGCCCCCTCTCACCCTCTGCGGGAGGTCCTGGAGGGATGATGCCCAGCCTTGGGCCTCCTGGCAGCCCCTCTGGCTCCCAGAGCCTCAGCATGGCGCCAGGGCCCCCTAGCAGCCCCTCACAAGGCCATACCTCCAGGGAAGGCGATGCTCTAAAGAAGGGACTGGGGGGCGGATCATAGAATTGTAGAGTTGGAAGGGGCCCTGAGGGTCATCTAGCCCAACCCCTTGCCCAACGTGGGGCTCAAACTCACATTGCTCTACCAGCTGAGCTGTCCCAAAGGCTTGAGGAGGGGTTTGAGTAGCACCCTCCACTCCCACCACCACACCTTCTCCTCTCCAAATGTCCCCCCTCCCCTCCGGAGAAAGTGCAGGATATAAACTAAATAGTTAATGCTGGTGGGTCATTTTTACGGGGAAAGAGTGGCTGCAGCAACCCAGCGAAATGGGTGGGGTATTATTATTATTATTATTATTATTATTATTATTATTATTTACTTACTTGCTTACTTACTACTAGCATTCCATTGCATGTTGTTCTGCTTTGCAGAAGCTTTCTACTAGCTTTGGGGGGGGGGCAGTTTGTCAGGAGTTTCCAGTGTCCACTTTGCAGACTTGCTTGGCAATGAGAGCTGGAGGGGAAGGCAGCACACCCACCCCCGCCTCTGCCTTTCCCCCCCCCCTTGCCCCTGCCCCTGCCCAGAAGTGCCGGGGGGGGGGGGACATCCGCAGGTCAAAGGGGCAGGACTGAGATGGGTGACTTCCCTGATGGGATATCTGCTGGACTACCAAGGGGTCAGGCATGGCTACTTCAGGCGCCTTGTTCTGAGCCCCAGTTCTGCCCAGAGGGAGGCAGCACTGACCTGAATCCAGCCCAAGGGGATCCAAGCAGATCCCTGTGAAGGGGAGTCAGCTTCTGTGGTTGGAGACTCCGATCCTCTCCTGGAAAAGGGCAGGTGAGCGCAGAATTTGCCTGTATCAAGAACAGCAACAAATGTCATGGCACAAAGGACCAATTTTTGAGTTCATTAAGCCAAGTGGGGAGCGGAAGGGGGGATGGATGTGATGTTGGCAGCCTCCCAGGACTCCTCCCAGAACGGGATGGCCAGGTGACACTGAATTCAGGACCAGGAAAGGGCCTCTCCTGCTCTCTTCATCATTTCACCTCTTCTTCCTTCAACACATAAAATATGGGAGGGTGGCTATGATGGGCACTGTTGAACTTGTTGTTGTTGTTTAGTCGTTTGGTCGTGTCCGCCTCTTCGTGACCCCCTGGACCAGAGAACGCCAGGCCCTCCTGTCTTCCACTGCCTCCCGCAGTTTGGTCAAACTCATGCTGGTAGCTTCGAGAACACTGTCCCACCATCTCGTCCTCTGTCGTCCCCTTCTCCTTGTGCCCTCCATCTTTCCCAGCATCAGGGTCTTTTCCAGGGAGTCTTCTCTTCTCATGAGGTGGCCAAAGTATTGGAGCCTCAGCTTCAGGATCCGTCCTTCCAGTGAGCACTCAGGGCTGATTTCCTTCAGAATGGAGAGGTTGGATCTTCTTGCAGTCCATGGGACTCTCAAGAGTCTCCTCCAGCACCAGAATTCAAAAGCATCCATTCTTCGGCGATCAGCCTTCTTGATGGTCCAGCTCTCACTTCCATACATCACTACTGGAAAAACCAGAGCTTTAACTATACGGACCTTTGTTGAACTAGGATGCCTTTAATCTTGCAGACAAATCCTTGCAGTACCCAAAGGCTCTGCACGGCTGCTGGCCATGACGCCTGTGCTCTCCAGGGGGCTGCTGGGAATGCCAAGTGGGGGGCGCGGCTGCCTGTGCCCTCCGGCCCTCCCTGTGGGCTTCCCATTGGGTTGGCTGCTGTGAGAACAAGATGCTGGACGCAATGGAACCCCTTTGGCCCAAATCCATCTGCTGCAGGGCTCTGGTTGTGTTTCTGAACCCCTTGCCATGGGGCAGAGGCTTCCGAGGAGCCCTGTGCGCTACAGCTGGAGTGCGACTCCCTGAGAGTCAGCCCACGGCTGGCTCTGCTGCTGAGCCTGGGACATGCAGAAGAAGGTGAAAGTAGGCCTGCTGGATCCGGCCAAAGGGGGCCCATCAAGCACAGTACCCTCTTCTCACAGCAGCCAACCAGATGCCTGTGGGAAACCTGCAGGCAGAATTCAAACTCAAGACTCGTCTCCCCTCCTGGGGTTTATAGTATTGTCTCACCCTATTTTAAAGCCATCTAGGTTGGTGGTTGCCTCCTGGGGGAGTTCCGCGGTTGAACAAATCCAGAAGTCTGCCAGTGCTATTTTCTTTTTTAGAAAAATATTTATTTGATTTATATACCAGCCTTCATCCAAAGATCTCTGTGCGGTTCACAAGATAAAAACAGCTACCCTCCATGCTGCTTCCCTTCGTCACAAGTTAACTCGGCCTCATCCCTTCCATCCTGTCTCACACAGCTAATTGGGTGTGCTAACATGTTTTTAATCCCTCACCAGCTGACTGATCCGGACAGCCTTGGTTTTTGTTTATCTCCGTCTTTTTTTTAAAATATATATTTATTAACTTTTCAAAAATTATACAAAAAAGACAAAAAAAAATACAAAAATTAACAACACGTATAATTTCATTCACTTATTTTCTTTTAACTTATTTCTCGGACCTCCTCATACCTCCCCTTTTTGTATTCCAGTTCAAATTATTCATTCAGCAAATCCTCACCCTTAATTTTCACTTAATTTTACACCTTTCTTTCTCCCCCCCCCCAATTATCTTAATCATTACAGCTGATAACCACTTAAATTCTATCCAACATCAATTTAACATTCACTAATTTTATAATATTTCCCAAGAAAGTCCTTAAATTTCTTCCAATCTTCTTCCACCGTCTCTCTTCTCTGGTTTCGGATTCTGCCGGTCATTTCTGCCAGTCCCATGTAGTCTATCACCTTCATCTGCCATTCTTCCAAGGTGGGTAAATCTTGTGTCTTCCAATACTTTGCAATAAGTATTCTTGCTGCCGTTGTTGCGTACATGTTTATCTCCGTCTTTTATGCCCTGGAGCTTGAGCTCTCACCTGCCTGGCCTGCTCTGGCTTGTACAAGGTCTTTACAATCCACACCTTGACCTTGAAGGGTGAGATGGATTTATACCACTTCTGACTTGCTCCTTTTAGTTTACGTGCTTTGAGGAAAAGGCTTTTTAAGAGCAGGCATGCGACACGCTCAGGCCTCCTGAGAAGCCACATGCAGACCTCCTGCCCCACAACCAGCCGCCCTGGGCATGCCAGCTGCCTCTTGCACATGCCCGCACCCTCCCCTCTTGGGCCATGCGCTGCTGCTTTGCTGGCATCCCTAAAGGCCCTTGGGGGGGGTCAGGTTTTGGAGGCTGGGATGGAAGAGGCAAGGTTAGCGCTCAACTCGTCTGCCTTTCCTTGCAGGATGAATGTAGCACAAATCCCAAAGATCAAGCCAGAATCAGGCAGCCTGCACCTGCTTAGAATCCTAGACTTGTAGTGGGGGGGGGGGGGGAGGACACCCGTGAGGGTCATCTGGTCCAACCCCCTGCAAGGCAGTCCTGCTGGAACTTGGCTTGGGCAAGGGCAGGTCTCTTGTTGGTAAGAGGGAGGCCGCGGGGCTGCTGGGTCTCCTTGTGGGTCTTGCTGGCTGCTGTCCTGCTCCCTGAATTGCAAAGGCAGCCAGTGCATCGCTTGGCTGCCAATGTGGGCCAAGGCAGAGGCTGGCTTAGCTGGGCCTCCTAGCGGGGACACCCCTCCGACTTCACGCTCAGCCCAGGAGACACCCAGAATGGAATCTTATTTACTTACGATGTGTGCAGCACACAACCTTGTTATCACCAACACACTCTTTCGACAAAAAAATTAATTAAAAACATCATGGAGGCATCCTTGGTCGAACCATTGGCGCCTCTTAGACGATGTAATGGTCCAAGCTGAAGATCGCCGTGATGTGCTCCTTACCAGAGCTATGACGAGTGCCGACGACTGCTGGACAGATCACCGACTAATACGCTCCACGATGGCTATTAAGATTATACCTCAACGCAGGCTTCAAGGAAGGAAACCAAGGTGCAAAATGAACACTCAAGCCCTTCAAGATCCCAATAACCGGGATTGCTTCCAAACGACTCATAAGGACCATCTGCTTTTGGAGTTCTCTGATAAAATCGAGGAACACAGGACCAAGCTAAAAACATCCATTATTGAAGCCTGCGAACAAACTATTGGATACCAAACCAAGAAACACCAGGACTGTTTGATGAGAATGACAGTGAGATTGAACACATTATTGACAAGAAAAGGAAGGCATTTCAGATCTGGCAAAGAGATAGAAACTGCGCCACTAAGAAAAAAGCCTATGCCAACGCTAAGGCTGAGGTTCAAAGAAGAACCAGAGAACTAAAAAACACCTGGTGGATAAAAAAAGCTCAAGAGATCCAGCACTTAGCCGACACTCATGACGCACAGAGTTTCTTTCAAGCCACAAAGACCATCTATGGGCCAATAAATCAAGGCATATGCCCCCTACACTCAGCAGACGGTATCACACTTCTAAAAGATAAAGAAGCTATTGCATTGATCTGGAAAGAACATTACCAGCATCTCCTGAACCGCAACTACCCCATAGCTGTTGAGGTTCTCTCACAAATTCTGAGCTCGCAATATCTCCAAATCTGGGAGTGTTGTGTACAGCTATTAACCAAATGAAAAACAACAAAGCCAGCGGACCTGATGGGATACCTGCTGAAGACTTCAAAGTGGGCAGAACACAACAACTTCACAAGCTCATCAAAAAAAATATGGGAGAGAGTAGAGATCCCAGCAGACTTTAGGGACGCCAAAATTATCAATCCCTTTAAAAAAGGTGACAGAGCGGATTGCGGAAACTATTGAGGCATCTCTATTAGCTGCAGCCGGCAAAAATCTTGCAAGGATTTTAGCAAACAGTTTCCTAACCATATCTGAGGCTCCCCAAAATGGTTTTAGACTTCTAGGAGGACAGTGGACATGATTTTCACCGCTTGACAGCTTCAAGAAAAATGCAGAGAGCAAAACCAACCCCTGTATATGGCGTTTATTGACCTGACTAAGGCTTTCAACACAGTAAATCGTAATGCCCTGTGGACTGTCCTTCTGAAAATCGGCTGCCCAGATAAATTTGTGAACATCCTTTGGCTCCTCCATGATAATATGACAGCAACAATGGCTTTCAAAGTGAACCATTCACAGTGGGATCAGGTGTTAAAAAGGGTTGTGTTATTGCCCCAACTCTATTCATTATTTTCATTGCCATGATCCTACACGTTGTCAAAGAGTAGAACCCCACAAGAGTAGAAATCATATATTGAACAGATGGAAAGCTCTTTAATCTGAGCAGGCAGAAAGCAAAGAGTAAGGTTACCGTAACTTCCGTCATAGATGCTGATGACAACGTAGTGTGTGCACACCCAGAGAATGACCTCCAAACCCTCCTAAATATCTTTGCAGAAGCTTATGAAAAGCTTCGCCTATCACTCAACAACCCCTCTGCAGTGCCACAAATTCAACTCAATGGTGTAATGTTGGAAAATGTCAATCACTTCTCCTACCTGGGCAGTTATTATTCCACAAGGGCTGACATTGATGCTGAAATCCAGCATCGCCTGAGCTCTGCAAGTGCGGCTTTCTCCTGACTGAAGGGCAGAGTATTTGAGGACCGGGACATTTGCAGGGAAACCAAAATGCCTGTTTGCAAAGCTATTGTACTACCAACCTTACTGTATGCACGTGAAACACGGACCACTTATAAAGGCCATCTCCAACTCCTCAAAAGATTCCATCAATGGTGTCTCAGAAAAAATGTACACATCACTTGGCAAACTAATGCCAGTGTACTGGAAGATGCAAAGATCACGCATGTTGAAGCAATGATTCTTCAACATCAATTTCGTTGGACTGGTCATGTTGTGCGGATGTCTGATGATCGTCTTCCAAAGCAACTACTCTATTTGGAACTTAAAAATGGAAAGCGTAATGCTGGTGGTCAACAAAAGAGGTTTAAAGACTCTCTCAAGACCAATCTAAAAAAATGTAGTATAAACCTAGACAACTGGGAAACACTGGCCTGCGATCGCTCCAGTTGGAGAACAGCCTTTACCAAAGGTGTAATGGACTTTGAAGACTCTCGAACTCAGGATGCAAGGGAGAAATGTGCTATAACCTCTGGGTATAGGGTGGTATAATAATAATGATGATGATGATGATGAAGAAGAAGAAGAAGCTTGCTTGGCTAACCCTCACTGGGATGAACTCCTGCCCGGAAACCAATGTCCCCACTGTGGAAGGATGTGTGGATCCAGAATTGGCCTCCACAGTCACTTACGGACTCACTGTTAAGACCGTGTTCATGGAAGATAATCTTCCTCGGCTACGAGGGATCGCCAAAGAAGCAGCAGAAGGCTGCCAAAGTGGGCCAATGCCAGAGGCGGGCTTATAGGTGCCTCCTAGTGGGGACCCCCCCTCTGGCCAGGAGACCCCCAGCCCCTTCCTCCTAAGGGCTTGTGGGGGAATGCAAGGCTACTGCGGACGTGGAAGCAGCCTCTGGTGCGAGGCAACCGAGAGAAGAATTGCCTTTTGGAAACCAGCGCCCAGGATCCTGTGGGCGGGAGTTCCACAGTTGAACTGCGCGCTGCGTGAGGAAGTCAGAGGGGGGCTCCGCTTTCCCCTTCAGGGCCCCTGCCCGGCCACTGTCCGAGGAGCCCTGCCGAGCCAGGCGTCCCCTGGGGCCCGATCCCGCCCCCTCTTCCTGCCTTCCTCCTCCTTGCCCCTCCCCGGGCCTCTGCACATGCTCGGGGAGCCTCGCTCTGCCGCTTTCGCCCCAGGGATGCTCCGGCGCGTGCGCAGAGGGGCGCGTGGGCGGGGCCTGCCAGGCGGGAGGAGAAGCCTCTCTCTCTCTCCCGCCCCGCCCTCCGTCTTTGGTTGCCATGGCAGCGCGGAGGGCGGAGCCAGGGTCGCGGGGCGGCGCATGCGCGGGAAGACCCTCCTCCCGGCCCCCCCCCGCAGAGCCGGCCCGGTCCGTGAGGAGGAGGAGGAGGAGGCGGCGGAGGCGGAGGAGGACGGAGCCAGCCAGCCGCCCTTGCCGCGCCGGCACCGCCGTGAGTGGGGGGGGGGGAAGGACCAACGCGGAGGGGACCCCCTCCCCTCGCGAAATGGGGGGGGTCGCGAGAAAGGGGTCCCCTCACCCCGGGGGGGGTCCGGGGAGGGGCCTGGTCTGCGGGACGCCGGGACTCGGCACTCCGACGGGGGGGGGTTCTGGGGGCGACCCCCCTCTTTCCGTTTCTCTTGGGGGGGTCTTGGCCGCCCTCGTCGCCCCATCCCGGGAGCAGGCGGGGGTCCCGTCGGGGGGGGGCAGGGATGGGGACCCCCCCGTATCCCCCCTCCCCCCGTGGGCCTCCCGAGGGGGGGGGCGTCGTGGCGCCTGCCTGCCTGCCTGGGTGTCGCCCTCCCCTCCGGGTCTCTCGCCCGGGGACACGTGTGAGCGCGCGTGCCGCCGCTGCCGCAAAATGGCTCCTGCCTCGACGGGGGGGGGGAGAAGGCGCCCCCTTTTTCCTCCTCCGCCGCCGGAGTCTCCCCGCAGGGAGGGAGGAGGGGCCCCGATGGGAAGGGGTTCCTGCGGGGAGAAGGACCAGGGGCAGAACTCCAGAAGGACCCGGCCCAGGGCGCCTCCCGGCCAGCACCGAGCTCTGGCCGGGGCCCAGGAGTTGCTGGCAGGGAAACCAGCAAGCAGGATCCGACCCGAAAAGCTGGTTCTGCTCCCTGCCGTCCAGATTCCCACTCCAGCTCTCGGCCTCTAACACAAGCCAGCTCCCCACGCACCCGCTGCCCGCATCCTGCGCTCTCTTAGGGCAGAAAGTGATGGTGGGCACTTGCCGAAAGGCTCTTCAGAGTTGGCAAAGTGCAAAAAAGAGGAGCTGCAATCTTTCTATGGGACGCTTTCATTCCGGGACTGGGGCATACCAGAATATTCCCCGTGATTCTGTCAGCCTGTCCTTAAGTAAGTGGGCAGCTCCTGGAGCCCACGGTCAGGGCGGTTCGCGGTTGGTTTTCTCTCTGCAAAACATCCTTGCCCATCACTGCTGCTCCGTTGACTGATGGGATGCCAGCAGAGAGGCCTCCGCACACTCTGTGGGTATCCCTGGCATAGCTGGAGAGGGTGTGGCTGGAGGACCATTTTTGCTCTGAGCCGCTTGTGGGCATTGCCTTCCGCTTGCCCCTTTGCGGTGGCCGGCAGGGCGCTGGGCCGCCTGGCAGTGTTGCTGCGTTCTTTTTTCAGCTGGTGAGACTCCTCGGGCCAGGCTGCCGCTGCTGCAGCTGCTTACGAAGGAGCCCTGCCTTGGGGCCCAGCAGGCCTCCTTTGAATGCTCTGCCCCTGCGGCAGAGGGCAAGGCAAGGTGTGGCTGCGCTCGCTGTCGAAGCCCTTTGGGTCAGCCAGCAGATGCTCCCTCCCCTCCTGACCCCATTGCTCTCCCCTCCCGTCTGGCTGCCCTGGCTGTCAGCAGTTGTGCTGTTGGCGTTCCCTTCTCGAGCCTCGGCGGCTCATCCTTGCCCTTCTTCCTGGTGTCTCCTCCTCTTGTGCCATGATCCAGGAGCACCCGGCGGAGTCTGTGCATGCCCCACCCAGCCCTGGGGCCCTTCAGACACTTTGTCCAGCAACCCCCGTCTAAACCCAGCCGGTGTGGCCTGGGGCCAGAGATGAAGGGAGCTGGAGTCAGCAAAGTGTGGAAGGCACCAAACTGGGAAGGAGGGTTGCCCTGGAGTTGTGGCGCTCCAGTGTCAGAAAAGAGGGGGGCCCTGTGGGGTCTTGAGCCACCTTGCAGGTGCCATTGGAACGGCATTGTTTTAGGGGTGGGGTGTCAACCATACAGGTGTCTGTGTCTGAGAAGTGTGGACTGCCCCAGCTGAACGTGTGAACAGGCAGTTGCTGAAACGCTGCATTGAGAGTGATGTGAGAGCCCTCTTTGTGGAGGCTCCTTCCTTAGCTTTCCTGATTTCCAACTGTCCCTTGACTTGGTGCAAGCAACGGCCTCCCTTGTGCCGAAGTCTTTGCTGCTGTGGGAAGAGGCTGCTGGCTTGGACGGCCCCCCTTGGCCTCTTCCAGCTGCCTCTTCTTGTGTCCCCATGAGAGAAAGGGAGCCTCACCTGCCCTCCTAGGTCTTGGAGGAAACTGTTCCCTTGCTGGAAAGATGCTCTGCCCCGCCAGCCTCAAACTTCACCTTGATCGCTTTTGTGCCTGGATGGTGCTCATATTTATGACCCTGTCAGACACAATATCTCCTGTTTGTGCCTGAGACGGCGTTTCTCTCGAGGAGTCTGACTGCCTCTCTGCTCATGCAGGTTCACTCAGCAGGCGCATCATTTAGGGTGGCTGGGAATGTGCAGGGATGACCGGCTGCTCTTCCGATGGACCGAGCGTTGTGCCCCTTCCTCTTGACTTAGCCCAGTGTAGCCTAATAGCAGGGAACAAGGAAATTGAGATGAAGTGTGCAGGGGGGGGGTGTTGTTGCTACAGATGCAAAAAAAGCATGTTCTGCATTCACACTGACCTTGCCAACATCTTGAGAGAAAGGAGAGACTCAGCAGAGCAGGGGCTTCTGGAGAGGATTGGCCGAGAGATAAGATTCCAAGGGAATGCAGGAGCAGCTGGAGGGAGGAGACGGGAACCCAGGGGGCTGCTGCTCTTGACTCCAGCCTCCTCACTGTGGGGGAGTGTGAGATTTGTGGTCTCCCTCCTTGCACAGATTTCTGAAGCTAAACTTCAGATTTCTGGGCAGCCTGGGATTTTTGCAGACCTGACAAACAGCTGCTGGTGGATGCCTTGAAAATTTCCAAGGAAAGAAATTCCGTAAGCTTCCCAGACAGCTGCTTCTGCAGATCCTTGCCTCTGGTCCTCATATCCCTCTCTTCGTTCAAAAATGCTTTTAAATACTTGAAATAACTCAGCATATCTGAAGGGGGTGGGCAGAGACCCTCCCCCCAGGGCCTACTGCTTTATTATGGGCTGGGAGTTAGAAGGCTCTGGTTGAGTGAGTGAGCTGAGAGGGGAGCTGGTGGTGTGCGAGCTGCCCGGCTGGGGGTGGTGCTGTCGCCTCTGCCGTTGGCATGCTGTGTCACTGCTGCTCACTGTGCCCAGGCCTGGGGCAGAGGTGTTGCTTGGATAAGTGGGTCAGGCCCTCTGTTAATTTTGCTGGAGCTGTGTCAGCACAGCCTGGCCTGTCTAGCCACAGCTGCAAAGGGCCCTGCAACAGCCTTTGCCCAGCCACCCTTGAAATCTGAAGCTGGCCCCAACTAGTTGTCACCATTCTTGCTCCCCCCTCCCCACACACCAAAGTGCTGCTAAATGGGTATATCTGGGGGTTGCAGGGAAGTCCTCCTGGCTTCTCTTGCCTGGGAGCCACGTCAGCCACGGCGATCCAAGGATTTTCCCAGTTCAGGCTGTGTCAGGAGCCTTGGCAGGTGGGGTTGTGGTGGGTCTGTGTGTATGAAACTTAGTTTGGGACAGGCAGCTGCAAAGGGTCTGGAGAAAGAGGCGCAGGCTCAGAAAAACCTGTCCTGGTGCTGATGGAAAGCTGACCCCCACCTGCCCTCGTGTAAAGGGAATCTTCCTGCTCAGGGCCCTCCGATGCACAGCTGCCACAGCTGACTTCTGCTCCTGGAAGTCTGCTGGCCTTGCCTGCGCGTATTTCTGAGTTATCGCCCAGGTAGGGTCCCTTGTTAATTGCCGGGATTATAGAAAGTGAAAAGGTGGCGAGTGTTGCTTCTAATGGAGCTTTGGCAAGAGCAGGGATTGTTTTGCCTTGTAGTGGAGACGCCCGCCTGCTGCAGCAGCGGCCTTGTTTAATTCTGCTTTATTTGACAAGGGCTTGCCACTTGCTTGCAAACTGGGCCCTCCCACCACTCCTCTTGTTTGCTTTTCCTCTGTTTGTGGCAGGCACCATCGCTACAGTCCACGTCTCTGGTGCTAATCTTCAGCAGTGCTTCCACGTGGGGCTTTGGGTGGCAGAGAAATGCAGATGCCAAAGTCTGTGGGTGTTGGGAGGATGGGTGTCGCTTGCGCTCCTTGAAGGGAGGCTGCATGCAAGCCGAGAAATGCCCCCAGTTGTTGCTTACCTTGGAGCTCTGCGGTCTGGCTCAGAGGCCCCAAAGACAGCTGCGTGGCTTGGGTGGAATTCCCGCTCTCCATGGTTACTCCAGCGATAGTTATTTATATAGCCTCCTATTTGGTCTTTGTGTGCCCCTTCCCCACAGCCCTGTCTGATGGATCAGGGTGGGCATTTCGTCAGAGTATGGGAAGGGAATCTGCGTTTGACTCTCCCCCCCCCCCACTGCAATCTTCTGGCGTGTGGGTGCGAGTGGTGTTTTTACTTTCATGAATTCCCAGCAGTCGGTGGGGGAGCCTTTCAGCAGCTCCAAAACATTAATGAAAGAGTTCTCTGGAGTCGGGAAGCAGACATGGTTGTCTGCCTTCCTGGTCGCTCTGCTGTTAGTGAAGTCTTTGGTTGGGGCAAGCCACCCCTGGAGTGGAGTGGAGTCCAGCACACGTCCTCCTGAAATCCCTGAGGCGCTGCTGCGGGGCTTTGTTGTTGGGGCTTTCTGCGCTCCTCCTCCTCTCCCTTGGTGTTGCCTGGGTGTGCCAGGCCCTGCCAGCGCCACGTGAACTTGGCACAATCTCTTGACAGCGGGCTTTACTACATAGGCATAACAAAGTGCTCCCTGGCCATATGCTTCCTCTGAAGGGTATCACATGAAGGCTGGTGCAGAGAGGCATTCGTGTTGATGCTCCAGATGGGATGCTGTTGGCAAGGAGGGGATGGCGCAGGATGGTGTTTCTGCAGAGTTTGGGGACTTCTCTCACCAAGAGCCAGAGGTCTGGCTCCTAGCAGAAGAGAGGCCAGGCTCTGGAGTGAGAAGCGCTGCAGAGTTCACAGTCAGTGTTACAAACTGAGCTATGGAAGCTAGGAGCTAAAGGGCACCTTAAGCCTAGGTTGTGGGCACAACAGCGGACTGCCTAGGCATGCTTTTTTATAACAAGAATAAAAAGCTGAAAATGAATGAACTGCAGCACCTTAAGTTCATTTTTCACATGGTCTAGTCCAGGGGTTTGCAACCTTTAAGACAAAAAGAGCCACTTGGACCCGTTTTCGAAGGGAAAAAAAACTGGGAGCCGCAAAACTATTGCGACATTTAAAACAAATATATCTCCGGAGCCGCGATCTGACAGCGGTCGGGAAGGTGACGTCGGGACGGTGCGTGACTAACGCACGCACCGCCCTCATGCGACGTCACAGCCAGTACAGCGCCCGCCACAGTGGGGAGTGTTGGGGCGCACAATGCGCCTCCTTCCCTCGCTAGTATCCGCCCTGGAGCCGCGGCAAAGGTGTAAAAGAGCCACATGCGGCTCCAGAGCCGCGGGTTGCAGACCCCTGGTCTCGTCCTTCCCCTGCCCACTCCCCTAATATTCTTAAATCTTCAGAGAGTGGCTGGAAGTGGGGAGGCAGAAAAGGGTCCTCCTTTCCCCCCACTCTGCAGTTTTAATCTGAAATCTTAGGCGCAGGGCTGTGCCCAGAGCTCAGAAGCTGCTCGTGCTAATGAAATTCCCTGTTGCAAAATGCGCCTAGAACAAGGGGAGCTTTGGACACTGTTCCCAGTTGCCTCTAGATTGAGGCAGAACCTTCCTTTATACAAGGGACAGTTGCCGGGGGTGGGGCTAGATGATCCTCAGGATCCCTTCCAACTCTGTGATTCTGTGAAATCTGTAGTGCGACCACTCTTGAAATGCTGCCCCTTGTTCTGCTTGCAGCACTTCAAAAAAGATATTGAGCTGATAAAGGTGCAGGAAAGGGCTATTGAACTGTTCTAGGGGCTGGATCAAATCCCCTGTGAGGAGAGTTTTCAGTGCTCGGGGGGGGGGGGGGAGGTATAGGTGGAGGGACGTGACATAATAGAGGTCTGTCAGATTATGCATGGCATGGGGAAAGTAAATAGAGAGTATTTTGTCCATAATTCTGGAGCCTGTGTTGACATCAGACTGGACTTTTGTTCCAGACTGTTCCAGTTTTTCATACATGCAGGGACCCTGCACCTGAGCTCTCAGGAGTGGGCCTTGTTTTGCACTTGTGCTTCCCTGCCTGGTTTTTCTGTTCTGGGTCAGGCTAAACCTGCGATCTGGTCTCTGTTCCTTCGTTTGCCTTTGCAGTATCAGAGTGAAGCTCTGGGGGAAATCCCTGGGGCTTAGAAATGTGATGCTCTGCCAAGGGATGTGAAATATTTTTCTTGGTTGGCTTGGAGTCTAGTGCCTCTTTTGCCTGTGTTTGGAGTGAATGCCTGTGTCTACGGCTAGAGCCGAGCCATCGCTTCAGAGAGGCCCACTTTCTCTGGCTGTATCTTCTGCACATCACGGCTTCTGGGAAGGCCCGCATCTGCACGGCCTTCTCCAGTTTTGGGAGAATGGTTTCCAAGAGCTGGCGCTGGCTGGCAAATCGGGATCCCAGCACCCTCCAAAGGCCACCACCACAGCCTTTCTGTCCCATTGCACTCCTCCCATAAGCACCATTTGGCAGAAAGGTAGGAGGCAGATGTAAAGAATCATCCAAATAAATAAATTTCCTGTTCTCACCCGTGGGAGTCCGCACAGTGCAGGGAGTAGCAGTGCAGGGAGTAATGGCTGGCGCTGCAGCTGGCGCATCCCTGGCTCCTGCAGACCCACCCAAACCAGACCCTGAACACCTTCTGGGAGCTGGCTGAATTCTGTTTATCTGGCCCCACTTACATCCTGACTGTGTTTCTGTTAGTGCATTTGCATTTAATCCCCAGTGCATCTTCAGGACGGGGAGGCTAGGAATTCTCTGGCTTGATGCACAAGACTTGTTCTGTCTGTGGACAAGCAAAGGAGCTTGTGACCTCCCCAACAAAGGCCAGCTTGTTGAGCAGTGGGAGAGCATCTGCTTTGCAAGCAGAAATGCCCAGTTGAATCCTTGGTCTCTCTAGGCAGGATTGGGAATGTTCCATGGAGAGACGCTGCCGGTCAGCATGGGCAGTCCTGTTCTAGGTGGACCAATGGTGTGACCTGGTCAGAGGGCAGCTTGTGGTGTTCTTGGAGCCCCTCACATGAGCAGGTTGTGGGTCTCTGGAAGGAAGCTCAGGGGTTTCAGACTCCAGCTAGTCGGAGAGCTGTGTCCAAGCGAGGCCCAGCACCTCCAGGGACCCTTGAGGAGGTCAGGACAATGTGCATTGCCTTGTATGGGTGCAGCAATGTGCAGGGTGGATAAAATTAAATTGTTTAACCACACCAGCTAACAAACATAGATACATATGCTATAATGTTCTTATTTTAGTAAATAAATTGTATTAAATTGTTATTAAGGAAATGATAATTTTTCTCCTTCCACTTAAGTACTGCAGAAAAGTTGTTCAAATGTAAACAGTTAACTTATTAAACCTCACAATAATTTCATAATTATCTGTCTATGTATTTCTGACAGTATAACCAAATCAGTAATTTTTATATAACTGTAAAAGCTACAGTTTCATCTGGTTGTAAATATTAATATTATACCAGCAAGAATTAGTCTTTCTGTAAAAAAGAGATTTAAATCAAGTCTTACTGACTGGTGATATCCACCCTGGCAATGTGCCTGTTTTTTTCCTTGGTTTGCATATGTCTGTGTTTGGTAGCCTTGAGGAGGAGCAAGGAGCTGTGCTCCCTTGCCCAGCAGAAAGGAGTGGAGTGTGAGCTGTGAGCTTCAGGTGCCCGTCCAGGACTCCATCCATCCATGTCTGGACACGAGCGGAAGCCGGTTTCCTTTCATCTCCTCCCTCCTGCCACCCTGCCTGCCCACCCCAATCTGCTCTGGAGAGTTGGAGAACTTCTTGAGGGGTTTGGGGGGATCTGCCTGGGAAGAAGAGAAGGGCGAGTCCCGTTCCTGGCTTCCACTCTTAAACTAATAGCAGTTTCAAATACGGCACAGCAGGTATGGTGGTTGGGGCTCTGTCTGCCTCCTTATGCAGAGAGGTAGTATTATCACAGCGCTAAGCAAGCGGTCAGTTGGCTGCTTCAGAGCAGGGCTTCTTATTTGATCCTGGCTGTTCTGCTCGGGGTTCTGGGGATCCGCAGAGGACGCAATGGTAGCCTCTTCCACTGGTCCATGAAGGGCAGTCTCTCTGGACCCCCAAAGCCAAGAGGCCGCTGAGAAAAACTTGTGGCAGTGGCAGTGAGGCCCCTCTCTGAGACCCAGAGCTGTTGTGCCCCATTTACCCTTCCTTCTGTTCCTGCCCAGTGCTGGAGCTGGGTCCGTCCCGGGCGCTTGGCGCTTGGCACACTGCCTACTTCTGCTTGGTTTCCCCTGTTAGAACACATTTGCTCTTTGCATGCAGATGGCTCCCTAAAGCCCCCCTCTGAATGCTTCTGCCTTGGGACTCGAATAAGCAGGACTAGGCACACAATGGGATGACTGGCCCGAAAGAAAAGCCTGGAACATTCCAGCTGGGAGGTCTCGGCTGAGGGGCACCCCAGGGGGAGGCACTGGGCCTTTGTCAGCTCCCCCTCTGCTGAGCTGGCGGCAGGCGGGTGCAATGCTGCTGCACAGGTTGGGACGGGATTCAACAGGGAGATTAGGCCGTCTCCCAGAGCCAGCGCTCCCAAAGCTGGCATCGTGGCTAAGCAAAATCTTCCGGCGGGAAAGCAGTCGTGCTCGGCTCTTGAAAGCAACACAAGGAGTCTAGGAGCATCTTGGGCCTCAACATGTTTGACTGGCCAAGCTGCCTGTCTTTCATAATCCATCTTGCTAAGATGGCAAAAAGTTCCCAGCGGTTGCCCATGGAGTAATAATAATAATAATAATAATAATAATAATAATAATAATTATTATTTATACACAACCCATCTGGCTGGGCTTCCCCAGCCACTCTGGGCGGCTTCCAACAAAATATTAAAATACCATAATAC